>NC_057713.1:56198528-56290870 GCF_004010195.1 Chiloscyllium plagiosum | reverse complement strand
TATGTCCAGCAGGCTAAGATAAAAGGTAGGGAGGAGGGACTTGGGGGAGGGGCGTCGGAAATGCGATAGGTGGAAAGAGCTCAGCACTGCCTTCCTAACCTGCAATCTTCTTCCTGACCTCTCCGCTCCCACCCCACTCCAGCCTATCACCCTCACCTTGACCTCCTTCCACCTATCGCATTTCCAACGCCCCTCTACCTAGTCCCTCCTCTCTACCTTTTATCTTAGCCTGCTGGACACACTTTCCTCATTCCTGAAGAAGGGCTTATGCCCGAAATGTCGATTCTGCTGTTCCTTGGATGCTGCCTGACCTGTTACGCTTTTCCAGCAACACATTTTCAGATAAGAACTACACACTATTGAAACTTATTTTTGAAACTTAATTTCAAAATATTCAAAATTAAGGAGCATTTCTAGCAAAACTGGAGTCAATGAGAATCAGGGAAAAGCTAGCCATGGTTGGAGTCATAGCTGGCACAACGGAAAATGATTATGGTTATTGGAGGTCAGTCATTTCAGCTACGGGACACCTCTGCAGGAGTTCCTTAGGGTGCTTGGCCCAACCGTCTTCAGTTACTTCACTAATGGTCTTCCCTTCTTCATCAGGTTAGATGTGGAGAATTTTGTACATGATTAGGGGCAGCAATGTGGCTCAGTGGTTAGCACTGTTGCCTCACAGCACCAGACTCCCAGGTTCGATTCTAGCCTCGGGCGACTGTCTGTGTGGAGTTTGCACGTTCTCCCTGTGTCTGCGTGGGTTTCCTCCGGGTGCTCCGGTTTCCACCCACAATCCAAAGATGTGCAGGTCAGGTGAATTGGCCATGATAAATTGCCCATAGTGTTAGGTGCATTAGTCAGAGGGAAATGGGTCTGGGTGGGTTACTCTTCGGCGGGTCGGTGTGGACTTGTTGGGCCAAAGGGCCTGTTTCCACACTGTAGATAATCTAATCTAATCTAAGCATTCCCCTACCTCATGCATGGTCTGATAGCACCTAAGGAGACATTTGCTGTAGTTTGGGACAAGTTTGTGATAAAGCACTGACAAATAAATAATCATGTTACAATTCAAGGAGCTAAGGGTCGAAAATGCTTTAAGTCATTGTACAGTAAGTGACAAAATAGCTCCTTAATCTTTCAGGATATTAATTTCTGATAGTTAAATTATCAGATTAAGCCCTGATATAAAATTTCATATGTCCTTATTGGTTAAAGTTTGTGCTGTCATTATGCTACCTGACAGAAGTTGACATTTTAACTGCTGGTGCCAAACGCTCAATAAACCAGTGCTATGGGATCAGCACAACAGATTCCACCCAAACTGTTTCTTTTATCTGTTGTGTGGTTTAGCTACAGCTAGAATGAAGTTCACTTTTCAAACATGGTTACTTTAACATTTCCAGGTTTACAAACAAGTATATGAACTAGATTGTCCAGTAATCACCAAAAGAAATCAGATGCAATAAGAAGTTTAAACCAGCATTTTGTCCATGTTAGCATGGAATTGGAATGGAATGGAATTTAGACTTCCAATACTACAGTTACAACATTTAAAAGACACTCAGATAAGTACATGAATAAAAACGGTTCGGAGGGATTTGGGCTGGGAGCAGACAGGTAGAACTGGTTTAGTTTGGGACTATGTTTGGCATAGCTCTGTGACTATAATAATGAGCTCTTGACCAACAGGTATTTGCTGAAGAATGCTGCTTTATAATTGGCCCAGGTAATCTGATTACTGTCAGAACAGATTAAACATTTGGCACTTAACTGTTGGTGAGTTTTCCAGCCAAGATTCCAAATTTGACCTGCCCCAAATGGTCCATCAGGAAAAACCAGGGAGTAACATTGACGGTGAAACAATCCCCTTTTTCACTGTCATATTTTAGGAGTTAAATACCCTGAAGCCACTTTGACAGTGATTGAGGAAAGGTGAGTTTAAATGGAGACAAGGAAAGATGTCAGATGGGTGAAGTAGGTAGAGTTGCAAGTGGGTAGAATGCCAAGTGAGGCTTAAGGCTAGAGTTAGGGGGAGAATGTCAGGTAAGTGTATGAATGTTTGGGGTTGGTTGGGAGCAGGTTAGGAGTGTGGGGAAGGGTAGGTTAAGACTATGGGGAGGGTGAGTGTTGGTTCTAGTGGGATCAAGTAAAAGAGGGAGGTGAGAGAGAACTCAATAACAGGGCTGATTCAGCTGGGTCTACGTCTTGGTGATGCTAGGATAGGTAGCTGGGAGTGTCAATAGTTGCCCAGGAGAGGGAGGAAAATTCTAAGCCTTCACCTTTTCTGATAACAGTTCATCTTAAATGAATCAGGATCTCTGGATTCTCTGACTTTTGTGGACTTTTTCTGAGATTTCAATCACAGGGGAATTACACTTGGGAACCTTTATTTCCTGGGGCAGTTCTCATGAAGCCAGCAGTGTCAAGGCTTCTGCATGGCCTGACTCCACTCTACACTTGCTACCACTACTCTCCATCTGTCAGATTATCTGGACCAATATCTCAAATGAAAAACCATTTTGAGGACTACAGGGAAAAGAGAGGGGAATGGCAGGAGATGAATTGCTGCTGCAGAGAGCCAACACAATGGGCTATGCTGGAACCATTCTTTGATGCAATCCACAGAATCTTACAAGGGTCTGTGTGAAGTGGACTATGGTAAAATTTGTGATGGAAATCCCTCGTTAGCAATGCAAATCACCCCTTTCTACCTAGTTGCTCTTGGCGGAGCTGACGGATCACTTCACCCCTTGAGTGACCTATCTGGACAGTCCCAGATAAGATGTCCTCAGATGCATAAACTGATGCCTGTGCATTTTCCTGTCAGTGTTAGCTCCCGCCCAAGAAGCCTAGTGTCTTGGCACCTCTCTAGCCAGCCTGACTCTTTACCCCCTGTCATGGACTGTTTTCTCCTGGAATGGGAGAACAAGAGGGACCGAGTGTGATAAAAGTGAGCAGCATGGCTTATAATGCTGGGGTGCACGTAGTCGAAAAGTGGCAAGTTGTCCTGGACGAGTGAGTAGGCAGTGGAGAGGATTAGTGGTGCAGGAGGTTGGAGGGAGGGGAAATGTGAGCGAGTGAGGGAAGATGTTGCAGTTGAAACTTTATTGCTGGAACAGCACAGCAGGTCAGGCAGCATCCAGGGAACAGGAGATTCGACGTTTCGGGCACAGGCCCTTCTTCAGGCAGCAGTGACTCTGCTGGCCATTCATCCAGCGATGGAGTGTGCGCTGAACTGAGTGGAGACCTGGGGCCAGGCTGTCAGGGTCTGCTGGTAGTTTGGGAAAGTCATGTCCCTCCTGAGCACCATCCCATCCAGCAGCACCTTTGGGTCCTTATTGGAGAATCATGGCATCATTTCCCTTATCTCTGACTGAATCTGCATCACCAAGGCTGGCAGCTTCAGAATGTCACTGCTTATCCAGACATACATCAGCTTTTTGAACAAAGAATTGGTGCCAGGGATGCTGGCATTTTATCAGATATCTTGTTTAAGTGGCAAGTTGTTCTGGAAATGTGATTAGTAAGCTGGGACTAGAATCAGGTGAGGGGCTCTACAGCAGGGGCGGTGTAGTTAGTTGCTGAGGTAAGTTTGCCAAGACTTTGTGAGGGATCACACTTGGCTTTGTATGAAAATCCCATCAAATGCTTGATGAAACTTACACTTATCCAAAACAAATCAGATCCAGCCCAAGGTTTTTATTCCAAAATAAGCATTTTTTTTCCACTTTGTGTTGCAGTGTATTTAGGTAAGGCAAGTTTCATCAATTGTGATTTGTAGTTAAGCAGTGAAATTTAAATTAATTTAGTGGAGTCTTGAATTGAAAACACAATGACCATGAAGCTATCATCAATTGCTGTAAAAACCCATCTGGTGCACTAATGTATTTTCGGGAAGGAATCCTGTTGTCCTTACTGGTCTGACCTACATGTGACCCCAGAAACAAAGCAATGAGACTGTTTCTTAATTGCCATCTGAAAATGCTTAGCACATTGTTCAGTTCATGGGCAATTAAGAATAGGCAAAACATGCTGACTTTAGCAGTGACACCCACATCTATATGAAAAAGAATAAAGAAGGAAAACATCTCCATCTTGTTAGATTCGGAAAATTATCTTTGTAAAACAAAAAAAGAGCCGTTGACCTGGAACCGAAAATTTATACACAAGGTATTTTTAATCAACCTTTTAAGGGGTGTTATAACACACCTCTGGAATAGGTCAAACTTGAACTCAGCTCTCCTGGCTCAGAGGGAGAAACACTACCACTATACCATAAGAGCCCTAAAATTTGTATGGAATTTACTGACCTCTAATTGATCATAGTTGTAATTGTGTATAATTATGAGCAGTTTTAATTACCTTGATGCCACTGGAACAGGAAAGAATAAAGTAAAGCATTACAGTCATTCTCCAGTTCCCAGGATAATTTGATCAATAGAGATTTGTTTCTTAAATATTTGTTTTCTAAATATCTAGTGTATAGACATTTCTTACGACTACACATTTCCTACCATCATTTATTCTTATAAATTCTTACATTCACATTAAGAATGGTAACTGCTTACCATCTGAACATACCATACAGTAATTGATTGCTCTTTCCAGCCAGTGGCAGTGCTATAACACCCCGATCTAGTGTGTGGAATTGGAAGGAGCACACAGTTTTAAACATGGTGCAGGAGGAAGGCTTTAGGACTGGAAATGGCTCTGAGGCAGGAGACAAGTATTCAGAGAAAGTAGTCACCTGAAAAGGACTGGGACCAATGTATTTGTGGCAGGTTCCACGAGCGTCGATGGGGAGAATGTAAATTAAATTGGCAGTGGCATGGACTTGTAAAGTCTTGGAGATTGAGAATCACAACTGTAACAAATTCAACATAAATCCAACAATTTTACAGCCGTACTTTATAATTGTCTAAAGCAAGCAGTTGCCCCCAGTTAATCAGACAAGGCTTGACTACAGGCCAGTTGGCTGCAATCGGACTTGAACCGATCACTTTCCAGAAGGACCTTTTGCTCTCAATAATACTTTGAATTAGGGTTTCTAGCCTGCATTCACAGTTGACTGCTCAGTAACAATCCTCATGCCTGATCCATTGTTCCTGGATTGATCTTGGGTGATCGATCATGGGTTGATCACTGTTGGACTCTGACACATGTGATCAGTGTTTCATTGGTTCATGTTCCACTGGACATGGTCCATCTCATTTGTTTTTTTCATGTGACCCACCTACATGTATTGTTTGCCCAGGATGTTTGGCCTTCTATTGTGTTGCTTCAGGGCCTCATATGTTTTCACAGTGGTTGTGCAACTGCCCACGGTTCATGAGGCATCTGTGTACATCAAAAATAAACACAGCCACAGCAAGATCCTTCATCAGCAATCATCTTTTAACAGTGAATCTCAGGCATTCTGTGCAAACCTGTACAGAAATTCTGAAACATATTCCTGCAGAATACATACAAATGGAATAAAAGAAGTAGAGTTTTTGATAGGAATGGCAAAGGATTATATTGAAATAGCTTAACAAGACCAGTTTACAATGCATGTGTGAAAACACAAAGTATGATGTGGTGTGTTGAACTACAGTTACAAATATCCAAGGGGAAATACACACAATTTAGGAATGTGGTTTGAAAGTAGTAAGGACTGAACACTTAGTTTCAAAAGATTCGAAGTGTTCTGGAAAGATAAGGAAGGCTAAAAGGAAGGTAGTTCAGATGTATTAATTAGGGAAAACATTGTCATGTTGGAAAAAGAGAATCTCCTGGCGGGGGGAAGGAACAAAATCCATTGGATGAGAGTTGAAATGCAAAGTGGAGATGAGCACACTGTTGCGGTTATTCTCCCAGCCTCCAGATAATGGAAGTTTAAGGAATAAATCTGTGGGGAAATCACAGATGTGTCCAAAATACATAGTGGTGATTCGGGATGTTTAATGACCCAAATATCGATTGGTATAATGTTAGAGTCAATTGTAAGGAAGGAGAGGAATTTCTGAAATGTGTTTGGGGGAGAACCTCCTTGATTCATGGCACCAGGAAGAAGACAATGCTGGATGTGGTGTTGGGAAATAAGGTGAGCCAAGTGGTCCACCTGATCCAGATGGCTAATGGAGGGGGAACTAGGGGGAAACAGAACAGCTTGCCATAAACTTCCAATCTTGCTCTAGATATGTGGGAGTTTTCAGAGGATCGACAAAGGGTGACAAATATTTAAGTAAAAAGTGTAAGGATTTCATGAATAACCACAGGCTGATCAGTTTGAAATCAGTGTTTTGTAAAGTTTAAAAACAATGGACGGAGAAAAAATCAACTTAGAGTAGTTTCAGTGAATTTAGAAAAGCTAATATATGGTGCGGATATGATTTTAAGAAAGTGTTTGATGAATAACCACATAAAAGGCTGATGAAGGAACTTGCTAACCAAACTGAGACTGAAAATAAACAAGGGCCAGTGACAGTCAGTAACAGAAACATGGCTTTAGCAAAAGGACAGCAAGTTTGTTGTGAATGATTGCTTTATAGCCTGAAGGATAGTAGATGTTGATATTTGTTAAATATCAGTGCTAGAATCACAGCTTTTCTTTTTATTTGTGTAAGAAATATGTACATGGAATACAATTCAAACATTTCCTGATGATACCAAACTGGAAGATGTGACCAAAAATGAAGATGATGCAAATCAACTGATAGACTGGCAGCATGGGCAGGGATGGCAGACAGAATTGAATGCAGAGAAGTGTGTGATGATACATTTTAATGAAGGGATAGGGAGGGGCAATATGGACTTAATGGCAGAATTCTAAAATGTGTCCGGGGCTAAAGGAACATAAGGCAGATCATGTGCATAGGCTTTGGGTGCTAGCAGGACATATTGAGAGCATGGTAAAAACAAAGACTGCAGATGCTGGAAACCAGAGTCTAGATTAGAGTGGTGCTGGAAAAGCACAGCAGGCCAGGCAGCATCCGAGGAGCAGGAAAATTGACATTTCCAGCCTGATGAAGGGCTTTTGCCCGAAACGTCGATTTTCCTGCTCCTCGGATGCTGCCTGACCTGCGTGCTTTTCCAGCACCACTCTAAACTAGATATTGAGAGCATGGTTAAGAAAGGATATTAGGCTTCAGAAATTGAGGCATTGCTTACATTGAGTCATACAGCATGGAAACAGACCCTTCGATCCAAGTCGTCTGCACTGACCAGACATCCCAGTCTGACCTACTCCCATTTGCCAGCATTTGGCCCATATCCCTCCAAACCCTTCCTCTTCACATACCTATCCGGTTGCCTTTTAGATGTCGTGATTGTACCAGCCTTGACAACTTTCTTTGGCAGCTAATTTCATACAAGCCCCACCCTCTGCATGGAAAAGTTGCCCCTCAGGTCCTTTTCAAACTTTCCCTTCTCACCTTAAAGCTATGCCCTGTAGTTTAGGACTGGCCCACCCGAGGGAAAATATCTTGGCTATTCCCCCTATCCATGCCCCTCAGGATTTTATAAACCTTTATAAGGTCACCCCTCAGCCTCCAATGCTCCAGGGAAAAAAGCCTAAGCCTGTTCAGCCTCTCCCTGTTGCTTAAACCCTCCAGTCCCAGCAACATCCTTGATTTTCTGCAGCTTTTCAAGTTTAACAGCATCCTTCCTATTGGAGGGTGACCAGAATTGAACACAGTATTCTGAAAGTGGCCTCACCAATGTTCTGTACAGCTGCAACATGACAATCCAACTCCTATACTCAATGCATGGACCAATGAAGGCAAGGATACCAAATGCCTTCTTCACTAACTTATCTACCTGCGAGTCCACTTTCAAGGAACAGATGGAGTTTAATTTAAATAAATGCAAGGTGTTGCATTTTGACAACACACCTCAGGGCCCTACCAGTAACTGTATAAATCCTTCCTGGTTTGCCTTACCAAAATGCAAAACCTCGCATTTATCTAAATTAAATTCTATCCATTAAATTACTCGGATCACTGGCCCATCAGATTAAAGTCCCGTTGTACTCTGAGATAATCCTCTTCACTACTTAAGGAAGACATCTGTAACCCAGAACCTTTGTAAAATTCTGATTAGGTGACAACTAAAATATTGCATCTAATTCTGATCACCGCACTTTAGACAGGATGAGAATGTTCTTGAGAGGATACAGAGGAGGTTTCAGGCTGGTACCTGAGGTGGGGTCTTTAATTTCAAGGTTAAGTTGGAGGAGCTGGAATTGTTGAGAGATTTGATAGTTATGTGCAAGAGAATTGGATGGGGTAAACAATGTAAAGCTGTTTCTCTTAGCTTATGGTATAAGTACTGGTAGATATTAATTTAAGTATTTCAACAAAGGCTGAATATGAGGAAGATATTTATTGTGCAGTGAGTAGCAATGGCTTGGAACTTGCCATCCAGAAGATGTTGGAGTGGAGAGGTCGAATGACTTTAGAAGGAAATTGGATATACAGTTGAGCAAATTATGTTTGCTGGGCTATGGGGATGGAATCATAGGAATAGGACAGGCTGGTTTGCTCTACCGAGAGCTCTGAAAGGACAACTGGCTTCCCTACTCAATGACCCAATAAACCTACATTTCATGTCACCAAACTCCTGAACATGAAGCAACTCCTAGGCACCAATGAATTTACATTGTTCCAAGATTTGTTATTTAAATCTTGGATGGATTTTCCTCCCTCACAGATATCATGGTGGTGTTCTGAGGCTGGCTGGTGATTGCCATCTATTGGTTACCCAATAGTCATTGTGTTCTTCAAGCATAACCTCTAAGTTCTTCCATTTCTTACTCATCACTGACAAAGTGCTATGGCATTACTTGCCCAAGCTCTGAACAGATCTAATCCTGCTGTTTAACTTCCTGTATGATTCTCCCATGATCGTGTGACCAGACTAGAACATCTTAAACTTTTAAAATCTGCACAGCTGTACATTAATAAATTAATTAATGCAAGTCTACTTCACTCACTACTCAGTTTGCAAAAACCTGCTGCAACAACTTGACTCTCCCAGCTGGGTAGCTATGTCTTCTCCCTCCACCTCCCAGTGCCCTCATCCTGACACCAAATATCTTCATTTTCATGCTGTCACCAAGCTCCTTACAAAACCGTCATCCTGAAAACCTGCTCCCCTGGACACCCAGTGGCCCCACATACCATTACATCTATCCCAACATTTCAGAACTCTGGAGCATTCCATTCTGATTTCTGCCAGATCCTGATTTTTAGTGCTTTCAGACAACATCTTTAATGTCAGTACTTCCACACATAACAATCAACACTTCAAAGGACTACTCTCCAAATGTAGTGTGAGTCTTCTTGAACTCTAGTCTCTTGTAGTGGTGATGTTGCCATGAATTTTAGTTAAGGAATTCCAGGACTTTTACCGAACAATAATGAAAGAATGACAGTGTCTAAATCAGAACAGCGTGCAACTTCAAGGAAATCTTCTCACTGACGATGAATGTTCATAGATAGATAGCTTGAGGGAGGTGTGAAGAAATAGTCTTTATGCTGGATCTTAATGTTGCAGATGGGAAGGAGGAGGTGGGTTTAATTCCACTGTTGCAATCTCATCTCCCTTACCAGATTGCTGGAGCGTTTTACTTTGCAGTCCCCAGGGTCTTAATGAGCATGAAGATGTTTCTCCCATTCTTTGCACCAAACTGAAGTTGGGAAGAGAGACTGGACAATTCCAGAGAGAGCAGATTAAAGGTAAGGAGGGTAGGAGCAAGAGACTCCATCACAGAGAGACTTTGAGCTCTTGGGGCTTCACCAGGAAATACCTCTCACCAAGGAAGGCAACTGTGCATGATCTGCTCCCACTGGCTTCCAGTCTCAGCCTGAACATGTTGTTAAGACCTCAAATGTCCACAACTCTTTCCTAGTAGCCTATACTGTAAACCCCATGGGCTTCATACTTCCCCCAAGCACGCATCCACTTGCACCTACAACCATCCGCCTTTCCTGGTCAATCCCTGGTATATGAAGTGACTGTGCCTGGTGTGGTCACACTCTGTTCCCTCCAAAACTCCAACCTAAACTTAATGTACATATCTGATCCCCTACCCAGCCATGTTAAGTGACTGAACACTAAGAATGTGAGCAAGTTGCCTTGGGATGCAGCTTAGTACAGTCCATGCCCTAGCATCTGTGCCTCTGGGCAAAGTGTCCACACTGCAGCCTTTCAACTCTAGTTGCCAATGTGCCCAGCAAAGTCGCCCTTTTCTTCCAGAGCACGCTGGCAGTCGATTTGAGAGGGTGATCATGACTGGTTGTCTGATACCATGTCCCAGTGTCAGTGGAGGGATGATGTGTGCACCTGGAATCGTGGATTGTGCCCCAGGTTGCACTTTAGCCTGAGGCAACTTCTGGAGCAAGCAATGAGTCTAATCTGCCAGGTAATTGCTCTGATTTCCATTTCATGTTTCTCGACGTCTAGCTTGGTTGGCAAGTTTAGTGAACTACGAACCTCAAAAATATTAATTGGGTGGTTGGGCTGTTGTCAAGGAGTTTAACAAGCAATAATCCCCCTTAATTGGCAACTCACGGCTGCCTAGCAAAAGCATTAAAAACGGAACTAGATGATCTCAACATTGAGATAGGCTTTGCCAAACTTCTCGTCCAATTCTGCCACAACTGTCCCCATAACCAACATCACTCAGATCCTTATAAGATTCCACCCAGTGATATTTTGAACTTATTAGATCATTTTCTGAAGATTATGAGAAAGAGATGAATGAAATCATCTGGAGGAATGCAGAGTTCACAGCTTCAAAAGACTCACACAGGACTGCAAATTATTAACGAAAAGCTTTGCAGACAGTGTCCCTTGCACTGAAAGATGTTTTTTTCCGGGACCGTCAGGAATACACTTGTTGTTACCTGGCATTCTGGACGAAAAGGCATTGTGAGATGGCTTTAATCTTCGACTGTTGCTGACAGTATCCTGAAAAAGCCAGGCAAAGTCAGAGAATTTTTTTTTATTCACTCATAGGACATGGGTATCACTGGCTGGCTCAGCATTTACTGCCCATCCCTAGTTGCTCTTGAGAAGGTGGTGGAGCTGTCTTCTTGAAGCATTGCAGGCCATGTGGGTTGATCCACAATGCCATTAGGGAGGAAATTCCAGGATTTTGACTCAGTCACAATGAAGGAATGGCACTATATTTCCAAATCAGGATGCTGAGTGGCATGGAGAGGAACTTCCAGCTGGTGGTGCTCTCATGTATCTGCTACCCTTGTCCTTCTGGATGGAAATGGCCATGGGTTTGGAAAGGTGCTGCCTGACGATCCTTGGCAAATTTCGGCAGTGCATTCAGAGTATCAGTGGTGGAGGGAGTAAATGTTTGTGGATGTGCTGCCTATCAAGTGGGCTGCTTTATCTTGAATCGTGTGAAGCTTCTTAAGTATTGTTGGAGCCGCATCCATCCAGGCAAGTGGGGACTATTCCATCAAACTCATGACTTGTGACTTGTAGATGATGGACAGGCTTTGAGGAGTTTGGAGATTAGTAACTTAATGCAGGATTCCTAGCCTCTGACCTGTTCTTGTAGCCACTTTATTTGTACAATGATGCCAGTTCAGTTTCTGGTTAATGGTAACCCCAGGATGTCGATAGCAAGGATTCAGTGATGGTAACACCATTGAATGTCAAGGCGCAGTGGTTAAGTTGGCATCTCTGATTGGAGATGGTAAATGCCTGGCATTCATGTGGCGTGAAGGTTACTTGTCACTTGTCAGCCCAAACCTGGTTATTGTCCAGACCTTGTTGCATTTGGGCATGGACCATTTCAATATTGAAGGGGTTAGGCCGCATCTGGAGTATTATGTGCAGTTTTGGTGGCCACACTACCAGAAGAACGTGGAAGCTTTGGAGAGAGTGCAGAGAAGGTTCACCAGGATATTGCCTGGTCTAGAGGGCATTGACTATGTGAAAAGGTTAAGAAGATTAGGATTGTTTACACTGGCTGTGAGGAGACCCCCTGATAGAAGTCTAAACAATTATTAGAGGCATGGATAGTGTGGATAGTCAGAGGCTTTTTCCCAGGTTTGAAGATTCAATTACACGGGGACACAGGTTCAAGATGACGGGAAAGTTTATGGGAGATGTGCAAAGGAAGGTTTTCAAGCAGAGGGTGGTGGGAGCCTGGAAACCACTGCTAAAAGAGGTGGTGGAACCAGACACTTTGGCTGAAAAAGGGCAGAAGATTTGTTTTTCAGTTAGGGCATGATCCTCAGGCTTGGCTTGGAGGCTGAAGGGTCTGTTCCTGTCCTGTACTTCTCTTTTATTCTGTTGTTCTTTTGAATCACGAATGGCGCTGAACATGTCGCAATCATCAGCGAACACCCCCACCTCTGACCCTATGATGGAGGGAAAGTCATTGATGAAGCAGCTGAAGATGGTTGGGCCTAGGACATCTCCCTGAGATGTCCTGGAGATGACATGACTGACCTCCAACAATCATGACCATCTTCTTATGCCAGGTATGACTTCAACCAATGGAGGACTTGCTCCTGATTCCCATTGACTCCAGTTTTGCTCGGGTTCCTTGATGCCATGCTTAGTTGAATGTTGCTTTGATTAAGCGAGAGCTGCCACTCTCACTTCACCATCTGGAAATCTGGACATCCACTGCGCTGTCATAGAAAACTAGAATATCATTCTCATGTTTCAGTATCATGCAGGATCCTGTCTGCTTGCACGGAGTTGTTGTACTGCTTTGATCTTATGCAATCACATCAGGTTTAACTTGACTCTTAACAGTTGAAATAGCATTGTAACTACTTTGTACAATTGAGGAGATTGCTATTTCTGTCAAATCTTACATCAGCCTCATGCTGTGATTCTTGGTTGCGCTGTTAATAACCTCAACTGGAATCATTATAGGAGCAGGTAATTCTGAGGACAGAGGAGGTAAAAGGACGGGTGTTGCGTTTCTTGCAATTCAAGGAAGGGACCACAGATGGATATTTGGTATGATTGAGAAATGAACCAGGATATCATGGAGGGAACAGTGTTTTGGGAATGTTGAAAGGGGAGCTGAGGGGAAGCTGCTTTTCAGTTGATCAGTGAAGTTTGAGTTTCCATCTGCAACCTTTCCAGTGCTGCCTGAAATGGAGTTAGATGGAAATGAAGACGGGGTCACCACTCGGTCCTGTTTTGGAGTTGCAAACCACAGTCCCTATGAACTCTTTGTTGTCTGGAATCAGTCATTTTAAATGTTAAAGTCACTTTTTCTTTTGCTTAGATTCATTCTGTTTCCGGTAAGTCCAACCCTCTCCTCATCTTAAAGATGTTAAGTGTTTGCTTGAATTCTGTCTAGATTTGGCATTACTTATCCACCTGGTAACCCACAAGAAGCTATTTTCTATGAATTGTCCAAGGCAATAGGGCCATGAATTTCCAAAGGTCCAGTGATGTGACCTAGCATAAACTGCTCAGGAGATGGGTATGGTTCCAGCATTTAAAAGGCATTTGGATAAGTACATGTGTCAAAGAATCCCTACAGTGTGGAAACAGGCCCATCAGCCCAACAAGTCCACACTGACCCACTAAAGAGTAACCCATCCAGACTCATTCCCCTACCCTATTATCCTTGACTAATGCACCTAACCTACACATCCCTGAACACTATGGGTAATTTAGCACAGCCAATTCACCAAACCTGCAGGAGGAAACCCATGCAAACACAGGGAGAATATGAAAACTCCACACACAGTCACCCCAGGCTGGAATTGAACCTGGGTCCCGGGTGCTGTGAGGCAGCAGTGCTAGCCACTGAGCCACCATTAGGGGAGGTTTGGAGGGATAGGGCTAGATGCAGGCAAAGTGAGTTTGGGATTATGGTCGACGTAGATTAGTTGGTCCAAAGGGTCTGTTTCTGTGACTCTATGATGAACCATCCCGGATATCAGAATACTGAAAGTGTCAGTTTCTGTCAGGACCTAATTGGTGCAAAACTGTCATTAATCTCAAGCAAGGTCCAGGCTGTCTCAGGAAGCAGGGCAGGGGGAAGAAATTTCATTCAATCTTGTAATTAAATTCTCAATCTGTTTATACTTTTAACAAATCAGTTAAATTTAACCATGTATTAAAGAAGATCATTAATTAATATTAATCACCTGAATTTCATAACTAAATTGCCTAATAGTAATAATTAATTGTTTATTAAATTAAATTTTCAGATATTTGAGAAATTACTTTCCATATTTAATTGTTGATTCCATCATAAACATCTGAGTCCTTAATAATAATTAACATTGAAATTGTTGTTCATTGAAATTAACTGAAACTGATAGCAGAAGTATTAATGTAAACCATATCTTTGCATGGTTATAAAGACATTACATTATGCTAGAAGACATTATATGTAAATAATATAGAGTCATAGAGTCATAGAGATGTACAGCACAGAAACAGACCCTTCGGTCCAACCCATCCATGCCGACCAGATATCCCAACCCAATTTAGTCCCACCTGCCAGTACCCGCCCCGTATCCCTCCAAACCCTTCCTATTCATATGCTCATCCAAATGCCTCTTAAATGTTGCAATTGTACCAGCCTCTACCACATCCTCTGGCAGCTCATTCCATACATGTACCACCCTCTGCGTGAAAACGTTGCCCCTTAGGTCTCTTCTATATCCTTCCCCTCTCACCTTAAAACTATGCCCTCTAGTTCTGGACTCCCCGACCCCAGGGAAAATACTTTGTTTATTTATCCTATCCATGCCCCTCATAATTTTGTAAACCTCTATAAGGTCACCCCTCAGCCTCCGACGCTCTAGGGAAAACAGCCCTAGCCTGTTCAGCCTCTCTCTGTGGCTCAAATCCTCCTGGCAACATCCTTGTAAATCTTTTCTGAACCCTTTCAAGTTTCACAATATCTTTCTGATAGGAAGGAGACCAGAATTGCACGCAATATTCCAACATTGGCCTAAACCAACGTCCTGTACAGCTGCAACATGACCTCCCAACTCCTGTACTCAATACTCTGACCAATAAAGGAAAGCATACCAAACACCTTCTTCACTATCCTATCTACCTGCGACTCCACTTTCAAGGAGATATGAACCAGCTCTCCAAGGTCTCTTTGTTCAGCAACACTCCGTAGGACCTTACCATTAAGTGTATACGTCCTGCTAAGATTTGCTTTCCCTAAATGCAGCACTTTGCATTTATCTGAATTAAACTCCATCTGCCACTGCTCAGCCAATTGGCTCATCTGGTCCAGATCCTGTTGTAATCTGAAGTAACCCTCTTCGCTGTCCACTACACCTCCAATTTTGGTGTCATCCGCAAACTTACTAACTGTACCTCTTATGCTCGCATCCAAATCATTTATGTAAATGACAAAAAGTAGAGGACCCAGCACCGATCCTCGTGGCACTCCACTGGTCACAGGCCTCCAGTCTGAAAAACAACCCTCCACCACCACCCTCTGTCTTCTACCTTTCAGCCAGTTCTGTATCCAAATGGCTAGTTCTCCCTGTATTCTATGAGATCTAACCTTGCTAATCAGTCTCCCTTGGGGAACCTTGTCAAACGCCTTACTGAAGTCCATATAGATCACATCTACTGCTCTGCCTTCATCAATCCTCTTTGTTACTTCTTCAAAAAACTCAGTCAGGTTTGTGAGACATGATTTCCCACACACAAAGTTATGTTGACTATCCCTAATCAGTACTTGCCTTTCCAAATTACTTGTACATCCTGTCCCTCAGGATTCCCTCCAACAACTTGCCCACCACTGAGGTCTGTAGTTCCCTGGCTTGTCTTTACCGCCCTTTTTACACAGTGGCACCATTTTTGCCAACCTCCAGTTTTCTGGCACCTCACCTGTGCCATTATATTATTTTATTTCATTATGAAGAATTCTGTGGATAATCACCAGCCAGATTTGAAAGAAAGACAGGACAATGTTCAAAAGAGCAAGAAATCCCTTCTGGAAATGACAGGATTAGGAAACAGTAACAAGTTAGCAACTTTTAGAAATGTTTCATTTTTGTGTTTCAGTAACTCTTGACATACGCGGCCTCTAATCTATGTTAACAATTTGAATTCATAAAGACTACAAGGTCTAATGGAACTGACAAGGTAAACTGGAATCACAGAAAGAGTTAGACACATAAAGGCATAAACACTTAATTGAAACAAAAAAAGTATGGCAATAAAAATTTCCGATGGAGGAATTCTAGAAGTGATATTTAACTGACTAGGAAAATTGAGGGGATTTATTTAACATTTTCAATTATCAATAAAATAAAAAAACTGGTGGTCATGGATTTTCTTCCAAGTGTGTTTTTACCATTTACCATGTGACTGAACCATATTTCCACCCACAGCTGTAACTTATTTCCCCAGGGCAGGGCTAATTTAATATGCGGGGAAGACTGAGAAAGGATCTCTGCTGATACAGGCCACCTGATAATGAGAGGTGGCATAACAACAGTGCTGAAAACATAGCAGCAACTTGTAAGGGAAAGGGACTTTGGAAATCCTGCCATCAGATATATTTAAACTACAACAATAATAACAGAGAATAGTTCCTTGTGCTCTGATAAATTAATACGTACATGAAGATTCTTCTGGCAAATATAAGCGTAAAGAGGGACTGGCCCCTGCTCATTAAGTGAAAGCCCAACAAGCAGATAATATAGGCCTGAGGAAAGAGATGATAATATCAGTCAGAACCCCCACTTTTTTTCTAAAGGAAAAAAATAACTCTCTGGCAATTGTAAAATCTTGCAGCATGTTCCATGGGCTGGATTTGCATCCTCCCACCAATGTATTCGTAGGCAGAGAGACTAATAAAATAACAAAATGGCCTCACCATCATTTTCCTGCGCATTCCAACCTATGATCCAGATAATAAGGAATAGTGGGGCAGGCATCATGCAACTTATTGAGACATGGGGGAGCCACCTAGGGGCCTGATTCCATCCCTGCTACAACTGTACATGTGACGGGGGAGATGGGCATGATGGGTAACCTGGCAGTGTTCACTGCATTCGGCACTGTCAAACAGAAAATATTTGGTCCCCGGCCTTGGAAATCTCCTGTGCCCAATTGAGTCACTCTTACTCAATATCATATTCCACTTTAACTCAACCCCAGACATCACTCTGAAACAATTAAGGCTTCTCCCAGAGTAACCAGCATTTGACTGGTAATTATCTGAGAAATATTTACCGAGTTTTTCTTCTCATTTATTTTGTGCTTAAAATTTCAATTCCTAAAATAAGTAAATCATGAAATTAAGCATTTTCTCAACAATAAAAAAATTCCTCGAGTGTTGACTACTCTGCATTTGTAAACGTTTCCATTCGTTTCTCCCCTTAAAGTGATTGTTCTTAAGAAGGTGGTATTGAGCCATCTCCTATAACTAATGCAACCCACAAGGATATATTTACAATGTTGTTAGGGAAGGAGTTGCAGGAATTTGTCTGAGTGACAATGAAGAGACAACAGTGGTCAGGATGATATGTGACTCAGAGGGGACCTTGCAGACGCTGGTGGTTGCATGGATTTTCTTCCATCATTTTTCTAGTTAGCAAAGATTACTGTTTTGGAAGATGGAGCTCAAAGAACGTTAGTAAGTTGCTGTATAATGTATACACTACTGCCATTGTTTACCAGTGGTCAAGAATATTTAAGGTGATGGATGGAGTGCTGTCAATTAAGTAGCCTCCTATGCACTTTGTCTTTTTCTCTCTTTTCCTTTCCCTTTTCCTCCCTACACCATTCCCTCTCTCATCCTTTGCTCAATTCTGCTTCCCCTTCTTGTTTCTCATTTCCATTCTCTCCCATTTCCCCTCCCCTAACTTTTTTTTCAATCGCTTCTGTTCAGTCCGCCCTCTGTCCTTCTTCTCTTTAGTCTTCCTGCTGTCTTTCCCACTTCCGTCAAAGTCAGAAATGAAAGTGCTGCCACCAAGTCAAGTTGACACTCTGAATTGGGATGGAAAGCATCTTTTATATTTACCTTTTCTGTCTGATGCAGTACAGTGATTCCTATAGTAAACATTAAATTCTGTAAAAAATTTCAACATCAAAGCATGGTTGAGTCAGAGAAAGTTAGGTGCTGTTTGAATAAAAGGTTTTAGTAATTATTGATAGTGCCCTGTTCCTTCTGTCAGATTGATGCACAGAAATGTTTTGCAATGGCAGTTGCGTATGCAAACCAGGACAGAAGGAAAAACAAATTATTCAAACCTTTTGTTGAAAACTACAATCATTGGTTGTTCTGTAACTACAGTGCCCTTTGTCATTTATCTATATGTAATCAAGTTGGTTATACTGTCAGCATGCCAAAAGCAGGTCAAAAGCATTGTATCAAAGGATAAGTGCCTTTTAATGTTCTATCCTGGAATACTCTTCGGGAAAGCTATTTTAATAATGATTTGATTATTGGTCAGGGAGCCAGTTATTCAGTCACTAATCATTGCTGTTATCAGTAAATGCTTTCCAATTAGTATTTAGTTCCAACTTGCAACCCAAAAATGCCATGATATGCTAAAATAGAAAAGAAAACTGAAAATGCCAGAAGTTGGAAATAAAAAGAGGAAGTTCTGGAAGTACACAGAGCAGCTGTCATCTGGGAGAGGGAAAAAATGATGACAGTTTAAAATCTTGCTATAAAACTGTCTTTATAGATGACAGAAAAACACATTACAGAATGCTGCAAAAAGAGTGTTACAGTCCAAACTGTTTTATTAATGAGGCATAAATAGTTATTATATGGTATCAAAATGTGTGTTAAAGAGTAATGTTTTTAATGGCTTTTTTTGAAAATTCTGACTGGTTTGTTGGTGAAAGAAAGGAGAAAATTTATAATCCAAAGGAATTTCTAACCATATTGTTCATGGCAGCCTGATCAAAAAATAATTTGATTGTGTCTATGCAGACACAGTGTCCATGAGCTGGGCTCTGTCACTGAATCAGGATATTGCGGATATTGTCATCCAGCAGCGAAAGGATAGAGCTTAATAAGCAGCTCCAAAATCTGTAACACGGAACCATGCATGCATCATTTTCAGTAGATATAGTTGGTTAACAATCACTTAATGATCATGCTTAACAACATAACAGTGAATGCAATGGCTGCATTGTTGCATGTAGTTTGATTATTTCTGACAATGCCTGGCAATATTCAGCTTTGCAATCAATTACTGCAACAGTAAGAGTAGTAATCCATTGATGCATGTTTAAAGGTTTTACTTCAAAGAAAATATATTAGCTATAACTGACAATAGCATCTTCTCCAAATTGTAAAATGGTTTCGTTACTATAAGCACTGTATTTTTTTCAAAGTTCTCAGGGAATGATTGTCCCTGCATTATCTCATTGTGTTGCTATTTACAACCGTCACTGTATAAAACTCTTGATTATGTCAACTCTTACTCAAACTTAATTCCTGGGGTAAAGTAGTTCTCTCCTTTGTAATTGCTGTGAATATTTCTCAGCTATTTAGTACCCCTTTGGTCACTTGCAACCATTCTATGTTGTTCTTGTTAGTTAAAATGAAACTGATAGAACAGGTGGCCAGGTCACATTTTCCTTTCATCTTATTAATTTGGGTTTAACATCCTTGAAATATAAAGAAAACATGGGAACTACCCTGATTATGAATGTGAATAGCCCATCATTGGAATTTGATAACACGTGAAATAAACCCTGCTTTATGGGTTTATTCTTATGTCAATAATCAAAATGATGTCATTCTGACTTGACACGGGATCTGTTGTGTCACTTAACTAACCATGGTCTATAGCAGGAGAACAATATCCTAGAAATGCAGGTAACCGAGATAAGTGGTCACACAGTACATCTATCTGAAGGGTAAAACCAGCTGACAAACATTCACAATAATCAAATGGAGAGCAACGCAAGTATTTAGTAAAAGGATTGACTTCAGCTGATTCCACTTTGGTAAGTTTTCTGTTGCTTTAGTCATTTTTTACAATCCAGTGGCTCAGGACTTAAACTTTAAACTCAGTCCATCATTCTGCAAGGTCTACTGTCACAGGCTAAATGGCTACATTGCTTAGTTTCCTCTGTCTACTTCATAGTATGCCACAACCCCAACTTCAGGAAGTCTTATGCTTCAGTCGTGCCAAATTGCCGCTCTCATTTTTCTCTCTTTTCGTATAGCCTCTGAACAAGATTGTGAGATCAAAGTAAAACAAGGCCAGATTTGATTTCTATACTGTGGGTCTATGTCTTTTGGGGTTTCCATCTGACTCATTTTGGAAGTGTTCATAGCGTTGGAACTAGGATCAAACACAAGGTCTAGAAATTAAGATTTGGAGAAACCAGTGTTGGACTGGGGTTTTCAAAATTAAAAATCACACAACACCAGGTTATAGTCCAACAGGTTTAATTGGAAGCACACTAGCTTTCGGAGCGCCGCTCCTTCATCAGGTGGTTGTGGAGGACACAATTGTAAGGCACAGAATTTATAGCAAAAGTTTACAGTGTGATGTAACTGAAATTATACATTGAAAAATACTTTGATTGTTGAGTCTTTCATCTGTTCAAATACCATGATAGTTTCACTTCTTTCATGTGTACATCACAAAACCTTTTCTTAAAAGTTGCATTCTCAGGTTACAGTTAACCTGAGAATGCAACTTTTTAAAAAAAGTTTTGTGATTTACATATGAAAGAAGTGAAACTATCATGGTATTTGAACAGATGAAAGACTCAACAGACAATCAAGGTATTTTTCAATGTATAATTTCAGTTACATCACACTGTAAACTTTTGCTATAAATTCTGTGCCTTACAATTGTGTCCTCCACAACCACCTGATGAAGGAGCGGCGCTCCGAAAGCTAGTGTGCTTCCAATTAAACCTGTTGGATTAAACCTAGTGTTGTGTGATTTTCAACTCTAGAAATTAAGTGATTGTGAATTGAGCTATTACCCTTTCACAATGGCGGCAACATTTGTATATGCTACAAGTTTATAGTAGTCCTTCTTTCTCACATATAATAAAACATTTGAACAGCAAATGATTTCGATATACTTATAAAAAGAGATATTGCAGAATCAATCTTTAGTGTCTGTTTCACAAATATTGGTTTGAAGACCTGACTGAGTTCTTAAAGTGCACGTTTGTGAAGCATTGTAACATGCTTAAAGGTTATTTGACAAGGTCTCCATTTGTTAATTAAGGTTGGTATGTGCATGTGTTATCCTCTTAACCATGAAATAAGCAAATATATCTAAAGTAAGAGAAATTGCCAATACCTTAAGGAATATTTGCTTTCCATGTTGCTGCATTGAGGTCATTGCTAACAGCTGTATTTTGCAAAAGTTTTAACTCCTAGCTGGAAAGGTAACCAGTTAGATTTACTGTTACTGTTAAATTAAATCATTGTTTTGGACCAGTCAAGAAGCAAGGTTAATTTCAACTGAAAAGTTATGTAAAATTAATTAAAATATTAATATTTTACATTAAAGCATAAATACAAAGTGCAGTTTCTCCTAGAGAGGGAGGAGAACGTGCTTAATATTACTTTAGCTCATTCTGAGTATGGTGTACCAGGCATTCATTTGCCAATCTAGAAATATGGAAGTAACTGACAAAGTTCCCTTTTTTTGTTAATGATAAGGAATAAAGTAAAATTACTCTAATTAGAAAACACTGAATTCAGTGGAAAATAAAATGGAAGACAGTGTTAAACCGACATTTTGTTGTGTGTTGTCACTCGAGATTAATTTTAGCCTCTAAAAGTATATTAAAAAGCTCTGGTTGCAAACAGATAATGACCACTTGTTAAAAATTCTACTGTGTTTAAGTCACACTGTAGGAAAAAGAATGCAATCAATCTGGTTGATACCTGTATAATTTACATCAAGTTAAACTATAATTTTCTGTTAAAAAGAGGATTTTCTTCTTTATTTTAGATTTGATTTTTCCAATATCCTTTTTATTAACTACTGCTTTAACATTTGATACTTTTGTGTTCTGATTAACTGTTCATTAACAAGATAATTTGTTCATTGTTACTATTCAGCAAAAAATTATGTAAATTCAGAACGACAAGCATTGAAAAATAAAATTAAAGGCATTTACAGTATCTAGGAAATTGTAAAATAACGCATGGACGTTATTCAAAATGACACATTGTTTGTGTGGTTTAGAGGATAAATTGCAGACATGCTGTGAAAATGATCAATACTATTGAGGAAGCAGTACTTGTAGAACTGGGTTCTAGTAGTAAAATCAAATTCGTCTTAATTCCGTAAGAGATCATCTCTGCCTTGTCACATGTCCTTTAACTGTTCACTCTAATGCAATTGAACAGAGGTCTAGCGGGGTTTATTCTGTTTGCATGTGCTTTCCCTAGACTCTGGCTGCCCTAACAAGAAATTCAATAAATCTGCTTCCAAACCACCTTGCACAAGCTTTGCATGTCCAATCTGGGCCTGAGGAAATTAACAAGCGAATAGAACATATCATCGACTTAAGAAGTGGGGATAAATTAAGAAGAGAGCATATCAAGCCTTTCTCACTGATGTTTAAAGAATCCAGCCTGGAGGAAAAGGTAGCTGGCCCACAAATACACATTTTGGCAGCATTAGCAAAAAAGACTCTTTAAGTGGAAGCAAAGATGTAAAAGCTTGAAGGGAAAAGATGCAATCACAAAATTTTAAATTTAGAAAGTTTACAGTTCTATTATTGCATACCTTTCACACAAGAAAGTTTTGAAGTGCTTAGTAAAATGAATAGAGAGACGATTAAAATGTGAAAGGAAAGATAGTTAAAAGAGGAAGATAATAATAATGTATTAATCAAGACTGGTTATTTTAATAGTGTATCCATTGGGCTTAGTTACTTTCCAGAACATTTTTAAAACTCTCTGTAAAGTAACCCTGAAAATATCTTTAGAAATTTAGTATTGTTCTTTGTTTTAATTGACCCAGCTCATTTACTTGTCGGCATTATCTTGCTAATTTCCCAGAAACCCTATAGAGACAGATACATCACTCCAAAGCACTACAGAACCTGCAACACATAATCTGTTAATGTTTTGTGCTTATTTCTTCCAGTATTTACAGATGCGAGATGAAGTTTTCAAGTCAAATCTGGTGTGTGCTTTTATTGTTCTTATATTCATCGCCACAGTACAAAGTCTATTTCCTACACCAAGGTAAATATACTATGCCAACCCCTTATGAATGATGAATTATTATTTTTTTTCTGATTTGTATGGTGTAACATCACACTTCTTCCCTGGAGGGTCAGAATCCGAGGAGTGACATAATAGAGGTTTATAAAATCATGAAGAACATGGAAAGGGTAAATAGAGAAGATCTTTCCCTGATATAGGGGAGTCCAGAACTAGAGGGCATTGGTTTAGGATGAAAGGGGAAATATTTAAAAAGGGCCTAAAGGGCATCTTTTTCACGCAGAGGTGCTGCACGTATGGAATGAGTTGTCAGAGGAAATGGTGGAGGCTGGTTCAATTACAGCATTTAAAAGGCATTTGGATGGGTCAATGAATAGGAAGGGTTTAGAAGGATATAGGCTGGGTGCTGACAAATGGGACTAGATTAGGTTAGGATATCTGATCGGCATGGACAAGTTGGACTGAAGGGTCTGTTTCCGTGCTGCACATTCTATGACTCTAGATTCCATAGCACTGGGGAACAGCATTGTTGTTTATCTGACTTGGTGTTATTCAATAGCTAGAATGTGCTGTTGAAAATATATTTAATATTTTTTCAAGCCAAGCCTGAAATGACAAGATCCTAAAACCTTGATAGGCAGACACCAAAAAATGAAAAGGATGGAAGAGCTGATATAGAGATAAACAGAAATTACAAACTGAGAATCAAAAGAAATCCTGGTAAATATGAAAACTGGTGTATAGCATTAGATTAGGACCATTTATACTATATTGTGGGTCAAGATCAGCTGACTTGTATACCACTACCTTGAACAGTTAATGCTGGCATATCCCACATTTGCATCTGTTAGTACCTGATGAGGAGACCAAGACGAGTTCAATGAACACCATTGAAGGACATAACAGGAGTTTATCAGGCATACCTTGGAAAGGGGCATCAGTTTTAGTGAAACTACTTACTAGAACCTTCATAGAATCCCAACAGTGTGGAAACAAGCCATTCAACCATCAAGTTTATACCAATCCTCTGACAAGTTCCCCCCTGCCCCCGTACCCTATCATTGTAACCCCGCATTTACCATGGCTAATCCACCTAACCTAAACACCCCTGGACACTTTAGGCAGTTTAGCATTGTCAGTCCACCTAACCGGCGCATCTTTGGATTTTGCTTGGTTAAGATAAATGGACAAAACAGGGTTGAACATTGCCATCCTCGAACTGATGTGGTAAGACTGAAGAATCAGTCAAGATGAAGTTTTCAAGTGTTGTGGTCGCTGGTGTGTGCTTTTATTGTTGTTAAAGCAAAGCTCGATAACGCCAGCATACAGAGCCAAAGTGCTGGTGGTCATCCGAGTTAAAGACAGAAAGAGAAGGCCTCACATACATTCCCCTTCTCAACTCTGCTGGAGCCACCATGCAAGTGTGTAAGATGCACTATTGGAAGTATTTGCAAGTATGTCTAAATCTGCATGCAATCTACTCAATCTGTAAGTGAACAATCCCATTCAATTTTCTTCTTGCAGTCCAGTGCCAGTGTTTTGTCAATTTGGTTAATTTCGTGTGACATTATGAAACAGTTTAGTACATTGACCACAGAGAAGGTTGTGAGTCCTGATGACATTTCATTTGTGATGGTGGAAATATATGTAAGAAAGACAGTTATTCACCTCATCAATTATTGTGCCACAACTGCACATCAGATCTACCCACTTTAAAGAAGTGGATTTTTTTTTGTTCAGAATTATTTTGTAAATACATACCCACATAGATTATGCATTCCAGTTCTCCCTTACATTTCCCAGTTAGGTCTTATTGGAGGATTATCTTCCTTTTATTTCCCCCAGATGTTTACAATAGTATGCATAGATTTTACATTTAAATCTTTGCTGGACTCTCTTTCTTTAAGATCTATAACTGAAGTACCAATTAAGTCTGTAATTATTGCAACGACACCCTCTTTACCTGAAAGCACTTCCTGTTCACTTCCCAGACTTAAACATTAACAATACCCTTTGAGATCACAGTTTAGCAATGGTTTCTTCCTCTGCCAGTAACTCATCCCTTCTCTAGTCAAACTCCCTGCCCATTATAATAATATAATGAAATATTTGACATTGTTGTCCAGGTTGTTCTTTGAAACATTTTGAAATCTCTCCTTTTCCCTTATCTCAGTTCGATCGCATTAATTTAATTCATTTTTGAGCAGTATTAATTGCTTTGATGTGGAATTGCTGTTGAAGTAAATCTAGCAAGTTACTGCAGTGCAATTTATAGATCATACATGACCCAGCCACAGTACACTAGTGGTGGTGGAGAATGTTGAAGACACCCTAGATAATGAGTACAGCAGTAGGTGTGTCCCATTAATAAAATTCCTTTTCATGGAAAGTGTTGAGCTTCCCGAGTACTGTTGTAATTGTAACATAAAGACAGGCGATGTATTCCATCACTTCAGCTTTACACATGGTGAAGAAGCTTTACAAAATTGAGCCAGTATTGGAATCATAATGATCCATTATGGTTTGGACATTGGCAATACGGAACACTTTAATTGATTTACAGTTGAAAATTAGTGAGAGGTACTTTTGCTTTCTCTGACTTGAGAGAGTTATTGTAGATATGAATACTAGTTGTCATGTCAGGGCAAGGCTAAAAGGCCTTTATTTGGCTGGCATAAGCTGCTAGGGTATATGACAAATCCAACTTTGAAATCATCAGTGATGAACAAGGCTGTTGGTCAGGGCTGAAGATGCTCCTTTTGGGAAAAAGAAAGGGAAATGTTTGCATTACTGCTTTAAGAATAGAGTTGCTTTAAGAGGTGCATACGTAGATGGGCCAAGGAACAGGATGTTATCACTTGATCGGAGGCCATGGTCACTCTGCAATGCAGCACCCTTGGCCAAGGATGTGTCTAGAGATAACTCTGTGCTGTATGCCTTATTTTCAGCTGTAAACGAAGCCACAAGAGATCATTAAACAAAGATCCTTCATTTACTCCTTTATTTGTATTACATTTCAAAAGCACGATCACTACACTTACAAACAAATAAGAGAACTTATATTGTTAGAGGAGTATTAAAATGTACTTTAAGGATCAAAGAGTTACCTTGGTAAGGGCACTTGGTTCAAAGGCTAAGAGCAATGACCTAACCCAGAGATCTTTGAATCGCAACAGGTCAAATAGTCTGTATCAGCAGGGAAAAGAGAAAAGGGAGAGAGAGAAAATGGAAGTAGATCCTCAAGGAAAAGGGAATGGGGAAACTTGTGGAAACCAATCTCTAACCTTTGGAAGTAGGAAGCGGAACTGCAAGAGAACACACTGTCTGCTTTAATTGTGATAAATTGGATAATTCGGGTCATTCAACAGAACATTGCTGACATTCAAAGATGACAGATAACCTTTCTACACAACCCCTGTCTGTGGTTATTAAGTTGGCTACGTCCAACTTTATGGGAACTGCCTATCAATTTGTTGATGAATTTAACTGCTCAAGTGGCCAACTCATCTAGTGCACATCTGCAAAATAACACCCTTATGGATTTGATTGTTGCAATTTTATTGGTAATGTTAAAAGATGGAAACTTGGGGCTAATTTTAACTTTGGGTGGACATGAGACATGCAGCTTAATGTATTTACAAGGGCCCAAAGCCACGTAATGGCCAGAGTTCATTTCAATGTGCACAGCTTGTTGTAGATGTTGATCTAGTGCTCAAAGGTAACCTATTAGTTGGAGCAGGAAGAGATTGTAGCTCTTACATGGAGGTGAGCCTGGGGCAATAACTTGAAGTGGAGAGGCAGGAGGCAATGACAGGAGGAGGTCCTGCAGTATCAGCGACTTCTGGAAGACCATATGGCGTCAGGAGCATTCATTCTCCTCTTGTATCCACAAGGTTCTTCCTGAAAGAACTTGCTTTTGTCACAGTTCACATGGTATTATAAAATTATACTTCACTCCTTTGTGTGTGTCAAAGGACTCACTCTTATACGTTACAAGTACATTCTTACCTGAAACAGGCAGACATGAAGGGTCACCCATGTGAAGCCCACAAATGAAATAACAACCAGTGATAGGAAACAAAAATGGTAATATCAATTTCCTGAGTTTCAGATGCTACCAGTCTGCTATCATTTTACTGTGATGTGAAAATCGAGTATTTTTGTTTTCTTACGACCATTTAAACATCTGTATAGCAAAATTCAGTTTATACTATTTCAGTGTTAGCCAGACAGGTACAGTCCATAGATGTTAATGGTTTTTCAAATGCAGTGTTGTTTCGAGTGACTGTATATTGTTAAACAAAATGACCTTACAATGTTTTCTCTTTAGAACAATTCCTGTGGCGATCCAATATACTATTCTGATCATATTGCATGCTGCATTGATACTATTCACAACTGCAGAGGATTATAAATGTCTGCCTTTAATGCTTCGGAAATGTTGCTGCTGGATCAATGAAACACATTTCGCACGGAATATTGTTACACTTATCTCCATTATCATAAACTTCCTTAGCGCTATGATGAACATAGTACGTATTAAATTGCTATTGTACTGCTTTTTGGTGAGGTATGTTTGATGTAACTTAAATAGAAGGCTGTTGGGCTCCACACCATTTTAAATCCTATTGAACATTGTGCAGTTTAGTTTTCAACCTTCAAAGAAGTACAGGTCCAATTGATCTCCCAGTCAAGTATATCATTATTCAGAAAACTGAAGTGTATGTTGATAAAGGCAGAAAGTTTGTAGCTTGCTATCAAAAACCCCGAAGAATATTACGCTATTAGTTATTTTTAATGAAATAAAACTTAAAGCCATTTTTTCATAATTAGATGTACAATTATTTTGACTTATGTTATTGTATTACTTTAGTACATCACCTTGATAAAATATTTTCTTAAACTTTTAGCTCCAGTGGTAGTTTAGGTGAAAGATTTCTCCACTTTTACAGTTTGTTAAACAGATTTGGCATATTCTATGCTCTTTGTGTCCAAAATTACCAGAAAAACAGAAAAGATTAACAAACTTTATTTTTAAGATATTGAGGCTCAAATCAAGTATAATGTTGTATGAAATCAAATAATATAAATACATTCAAAATTCATTAAATAAGAATGAGAATTTGAGTCTCTGGATGGATCAGAAACTTGGTGATGAAAGCCTTCTAAGAAGAAACATACTGCTGCAATATAAGCAGGCTTTGCCCTGGAACTGTGTTATCTTGAGTTAAGGATTCTGTCTTATGAAAGGAAGATTGAGCAGTTTAGGCCTACACTATCCAGAACGATAAGAGGAGATCTAACAGAGGTATAAGATGTTAAAGGAGATTGACAAAGTAGATGTAGGATAGACGTTTCTCCTTGTGAGGCAGTTCAGAACAAGAGATCATAGTTTTAGTGTAAGACGTAGCAGGTTTAAATAGTGGTGAGGAGGAATTACTGTCTTAAAGGGTCATGATCTATGGAATTCACTACCCCAGAGTGCAGTGACTGCTGAGACACTGACTAAATTTAAGGAGGAGATAGACAGGTTTTTAATTCGTACTGGTTTGAAGGGTTATGGGGAGCAGGCAGAATAGTGGAGTTGAGGCGGAGCTGAGATTAGCCATGGTTGTATTGAATGACAAAACAGACCTGAGGAGCTGAATTGCCTACTCTTGCTCCTAGTTCTTATGTTTTTTTATCCTGAATGTAATAGGCTATTTCAGATTTTTATCCTTACTTAAATGTGTGTGTTGGTTTTTAATGTGGCCAATTTTCAACTGTGAGTCATCAAAGTAGAACCTTTTCCAATCTACTTCCCCC
Source organism: Chiloscyllium plagiosum (assembly GCF_004010195.1). Classification (NCBI taxonomy): domain Eukaryota; kingdom Metazoa; phylum Chordata; class Chondrichthyes; order Orectolobiformes; family Hemiscylliidae; genus Chiloscyllium; species Chiloscyllium plagiosum. The sequence goes on along the minus strand of NC_057713.1, from coordinate 56,261,928 downwards.
ACTTAATGCCAGGAAAAATTCAAACATGCAAAACAATGGACTGAATGTAATAGTTGCAGCAGTCAGAAATCCAATTGCAACCCTTTCACAATCATTTCCAGGAACACTTGGAAGTAAATGTCAGTTAGCTAGTGAACTGCTTGCCCTTAAAGTCCCAAGCGTTTAAAATTGAAGAGTTTACATCCCAGAGCTGCCAGATTATCACAAGGCCCGTAGCTCTTAAAGGTCACCAGGAGACTCAAAGCAGCAGCCAGTGATGGAGGCCTGAGAGCAGAGGTATGCCAATGAAACAGACTCCAGTGAGGATAAACATGGCAGTCTTCCTTGATTTGACTTATTTAATGTCATGTGTACTTTGTTACACATGAAAAATGAATCAAAACATAGAATATAAAGGTAGAAGAATAAAGATGAAGTGATCAACTTTACAGTCCGTCTTGTTCAGTGTTCCGCCATGGGTCTAGTGGCCAGGTACAAGCTCCCTTCACTGCACCGCCGCCACTGGAAGAAAAGTTGCCAATTTTTGGCACCATCTGTCTCCACCAATGCCCTTGCCAATATGAGTTCACCAATGCAGATGCCACAAATGCCAGGAACCTGCACTGGACAAAACTCCAGTCCGCTGTTGCTACAAGTTCACATCGGGCCCACCCCACTAACGCAGCCACGGCCAATGCTGCAGAGTCTCGTAATGTGCCCAAACCTGCCTCCACTGCTGCCTCCATGAATCTGTGCCAGACTCAGATGTTGCCAGGAACCCAAATTCGCCTCTGCTGTAGTGGCAATGAGTTGGTGATAGGGCCGCCTCATCAATACACCCAAACTCCCTCTGACACTGCCGCCACGGGTTCTATTTCCTTTATCATTTTAAGAGTTGATACTTCCCCTCAATGTGCATTCTTCTGCTGGTCCTTGAATCTGTCCTGATTCTTATGATTTGTATGATTAGGACTGGAACTTTCCTAAGAATAGTTCCTACTTCACTGTCATCACTCTGTCGGAAATAGGACAGAAACCCTATTTATACAGGTAAACAGCAAAACCATCGTTGCATAGATAGAACCATTAAGAGGATTCTCCAGCCTCATTCTCAAGTACAGTTAACCCCGCCCTGCCATTGCTAATTTGGGAATTGTGAAATAAATTGGGGGAGGGGGAGGGAGGTGATGGCTAGATTAATGCTGGACCATTAATCCAAAACTCTGGTAACATTCTGGGGACCTGGGTTCGAATCCTGGCATGGCAGGTGTGAAATTTGAATTCAGTAAATATCTGGAATTAGTAGTCTAATGATGCTCATTAAACCATTGTCGATTGTTGTAAAAACTCATCTGGTTCACTAATGTCCTTTAGGGATGGAAACTGCCATCTTTACCTGGTGTGGCCTACATGTCACTCCAACAATGTGATTGACTCTGAACTGCCCTGTAGGCAATTAGGGATGGTAATAAAATGTCCAGTGACACCCACATCCCATGAATTAATAAAAATAAAGCAATATGTTCAAAGTTCTTTAGCTATAACTGTGTTGAAATCTAAAAAACTGAAGTCGTGTAAAACGAAGAATATGCATCTGTGTATGTCGGTACAACATTGAATCAAGAGGCCATTTGGCCTCTCGAGCATGTTCTGCCGTTCAAAAATTTCGTAGCTGATCAGTTTGTGTTTTGAATTCCACATTACCACCTCCCCTCAATTGATTTCTTTGCCTAACAAATCCATTTACCTCCACCTTAGAAATATTTAATAATCTGCCTCCAAACTTATTCAGAGCAGAGAGTTCCAAAGCCCAACCTTCTGAGAGAAAATATATCTCTTCATCTCTGTCCTAACAGGATGACCCCTAATTCTTAAGCAGTGCCCCCTTAGTTCTGAACACATACACAAAAGGAAAATTCCTTTCCACAGCCACCTTGTCAAGACCATACAGAATCTTATAAGCTTTTATCAAGTCAACCCTCTCATAAATTCTAGTGGAAACAAATACAGTCTAGCCAACCTTTCTTAATAAAACAACCCACACATTCTGAGTATCAAACTAGTAAACCTCTTCTGAACTACCTCCAATGCATTTACATCTCACTTTAGGTCTTTCGTAGATGTTAACTTTGTTTAGCTGCACAGATGGCAATAACACTACTTTGAGAATTTAAAATACATTCCTGTAATTTAGCAGATCGCTTTTCAGATGTGTGCTTTGACATCCTAATATCTTTACTAAATATTTAGATCGAATCAATTTCAAATTACTTGATATAGAATTTTTTTGAATATAATTATTGTGTAAATTGCACCTAACACTTGACTTCTTTTTCAGTTTTGGTGTGATTCAGATACCTTGACAACTGTAAAGAATCAGACATTCAACTCTACTGACATGTATGCAGACATATGCTTCTATCCAAAGGTATTTAAATACTCTTTTTAGCACATGTATCTTTATTTAATCATCTTTTAATTATGCCAGATTTTTTTGTCAGACGGTCTGACTCAATACCAGATGAATGATAAAGGAAATTCACCTAACCCTTTTGCACCCAAGTAACTCACTGGCAGCAGTGGTAGTATACACTGCTGAGACTTTTCTTATGAGGAATAAAAGTGGTCTTCTGTCGTGAGGCTGTTCCAATTGAAGACATTTCAACTTGAATTTTTCAACTTGAACAGTCACCGAGACCATTTTGAGTGACATTTTGCTTTCATTAAAGTGAATATTGTCAATACTAGGTTTAGAACGCCTCCTTTCCAAATTTGTCATTTAATATCAGCACTGAACACATCCAGATTACAAAAATGATAACTTATGATTACACCATACCTTTTAAGCAGAAAACATTACAAAGTGCTCACAGAAATGTCCTTGGATAAAGATACAGAATGAAAGAGGATGTTAGATGTGACTAAAAGCTTTCTTTAAGAAGTAAATGTTCCAGATGGTCTTTAAGAAGGAGAAGCTGGTAGAGAGATGCACAGGTTTAAGGTGTGAACTGTGTTGCGCAGTACATTGATGTCTGAAGATATGGCCATCTATGTTATGGTGAAGGAACTGGAGGGGGGTAAACATGAGACAGAACTTAGGTAAGTTTTGGTTTGGTGAGAAAGTAAACATTTATAACTCGATCCTGACTAACCTGTCTCAAACATTTCCAATTTTAGTTTTAACAGAGGTAGTTCAGGTGTCAGTGACTAATCAGTTCTCAGGAGTTGAGTCAGTTAGTAACTACTTTTAAGGAGGTCATGCACCTTAATTGTGAGATTTTTCTTCATCTTTTAGGCAAAAGGAAGCAATAAGTACTGGATCCTTTAATCAAATATCTTTATAGCACTATTTAAAGGTTCTGCGACATTTAGTCATCAAAGGTGGTGGATAATTAAATAGTTCTATGGAGGACTGCACAAACATCCCATCCTCCAAAATAGGGGAGCCCAGCACATTAGTGCAAAAGAAAGTTTGAAGCATTTGCAACAGTCTTCAGCCACAACTGCCAAGTGGATGATCCATCTCAGTCTCCTCCAGTGGCCCCCTGCATCACAGATGCAAGTCTTCAGTGAATTCAATTCTGTCCACATGATATCACTGAAACTGCAAAGCCTATGGGCCTTGAGAATATTCCAGCAGTAGTACTGTAGACTTGCGTTTCAGACTTGCCACTCCTTTAACCAAGCTGTTCCAATAAAGCAATAACGCTAACAGCTATCCAACAAAGTAGGAAGTTGCCCAGGTATATCCTGTACACAAAAAGGGACTGAATCAAACCTAGCCAACTCCCACCCCATCCGTTTACACTCAATCATCAGTGAAGTGTCATCAATAGTACTATCAAGCAGCACCTGTTGGTTCCTCAAAGTCCCTTTACCTCCTGACATCATTACAATCTTGGTTTAAACATGAACAAAAGAGCTGAATTCCAGAGGTGAGATGACAGTGACTACCCTTGACATTAATATCACATTTAACTGAGTGTAGCATCAAGGAGCTCTGCCAAAATTGGTGTCAATGTGAATTGGAAAACTGTTTAGAGTCATACCTGTCACATAGGAAGTTGGTTATGGTTTTGAAGATCAGTCATCTCAGCTCTAGGACATCTCTGCATTAGTTCTTCAGGGTAGTAACCACCTCCCATCCCCCCCTTGACATGCAATGGCATTAGCAACACTGAATCGTCAACTATCAACATTCTAGGAGTTACCGTTGAACAGAATCTGAACTGGACTCGCCATATAATTACAGTGGCTACAAGACCAGGCCAGAGTCTAGGAATCTTGCAGCAGTTAATTCACCTCCTAACTCCCCAAAGCCTGTCTACTATCTACAAGGCACAGAGGTATGATTAAATATTCCTTAATTGCCTGGATATGTGCAGCTCCTACTGAAGCAGGTCATTTGATTGGCATCACATTCACAGACATTCACTCCCTTCACCACCAATGCTCAATCCTGTTCATAAGTTACAGAGCAGAAATTCATCAAAGCTCTTCAGATAGCACCTTCCAAACAGATTACCACTACCAGGACAAGAAATGAAATATGTGGTAACACCACCATTTGTAAGTTCCCCTTAAAGCCACTCACCATCCAGACTTGGAAATACATCACCATTCCTCCTGCAACTCCCTCCCGAATGGCATTGTGGGTCTACTCACACTAAATAGACTTCAGTGGTTCAAGAAGGTAGCTCATCCTCATGTCTTCAGAACAATTAGGGATGGGCAGCCAATGCTGACCCACCTAGCTATGTCTGCATCCTGTGAGTGATTTTTAAAAAAAAAGATAGCTCCCTCCAAATCGAACAAGTTTCCTCGTCATGAATTCCACAGTTGCTGATTCCCTTTCCCATGATTACCCTTCAAATCAACATCAGCCTCTCCCACAGTCTCGCTAGTCCCAGCCACTGTCTCACTCATTTTCTAACATTTTGATCAACACCTCACTGCTCCACAACCGACAGCTCAGTCCTCCTTAGTCCTCCCTCCCACCTTTCCTGACCATAATGAGCTCTCCAACCACCATCCATTGTGTGAAATCTCTCTGACTCTCTATAGCTACATTCTTGTGTCACTGGTTCAGCCAGTCAGTCAGACTGGTTGTTAAACAGGTAAGATTCAGATAGTTAAAAGACTTTAGCAGGAGACCCAGGAAACTTAGATGTTGGGTTTCCCTGTTGCAGCTCCTCTGTACATGCAGCCCATGCTCTGAACATCATGCCCAAATTCTTTAGAGTTGTAGGGGATGCAGGATGTGGTCGTGATCTAGTCAAGATATGGAGTGACCTGACTAGCAAGGGAAGAGTTTTAAATTTAAATCCAAGTCCACTCAATGCAGGGGTGACAGGTGAACAGAATTCGGTGTGGGATAGGATCCTTGGGATGCTCTGTATCCTAGGTTTATGAAGGATGGAGGATGGGAGGACTTCCAGGAGAATACCAGAGTGAGGGGCACAGTTAAGGGTTCAAGACTCCTGGTAAGCTGAGACAGGGCCCAACTGTGCAAAGATGGAAACAGCCACTGTTGACTAGGGCAGAGAGACTATCAGGTCAGAAGCTCATCTATGCGCTCATCAAAACATGTTGAAAATAATGTGGTTCATCTGAGAAGTGGCTACCAATGGATTGGAATCATTGGCAAGGCGAAAGATAGGTTAACCTTTATTGCAAGACATTTGAGTACAGGAGTCCATTCTGTGGAACATTGGTGAAACCATGCGTGGAGTAATGTGTGCAGTTCTCCTTACCTGAGGAAATATACACCTGCCATAGAGGGATTGCTATGGAAGTCCACCAGTGTGAATCCCGGGCTGGTGGGACTATCGTATGGGAAAATATTGAAAAAGACGATTCTCTGTAGTTTAGAAGAATGAAAAGCGACTTAATAGAAACTTAGAAAATTCAGGAAGGATGTTTCCCTTGGCTGTGAGTTAGAAACCGAATTCTGTTCACCTGTCACCCCTGCACTGACTGCCCTTGGATTTAAATTTAAAACTCTTCCCTTGCTAGTGAAATCACTCCATATCTTGACTAGATCATGACCACATCCTGCATCCCCGACAACTCTGAAGAATTTGGGCATGATGTTCAGAGCATGCACTGCATGTACAGAGGAGCTGCAACGGGGAAACCCAGACATCTAAGTTTTCTGGATCTCCTGCTGTGAGTTGCGGAACGTTTCAGGGAACATGTCTGGGACACTCGCACCAACCAACCCAACTGCCCCGTGGCTGAACACTTTAATTCCCCTCCCACTCCGCTAAGGACATGCAGGTCCTTGGCCTCCTCCATCGCCAGACCCTGGCCACACGACGCCTGGAGGAAGAGCGCCTCATCTTCAATTCCCTCCCCCCTACCTTTTAATCTCAGCCCGCTTGGCACACCAGCCTCATTCCTGAAGAAGGGCTTATGCCCGAAACGTTGATTCTCCTGCTCCTCGGATGCTGCCTGGTCTGCTGTGTTTTTTCAGCACCACATTTTTCAACTGTGAGTTAGAAAGTGGACATAGTCTCAGAATAAGAGGCAAGCCATTTAGGAGTGAGATGAAGAGGAACTTGTCTGCCCTCAGAGAGTGTTGAGCCTTTGGAATTCTTGATCCCAAAGGAATCTGGAAGCTCAGTCATTCAGGATATTCAAGTTTAACAATATCACTGTCTGTGGGGATAGTTTGGCGATATAGAGTTGAGACAGAGCATGGGCTCTAATCTGAACTGAAGGGTTGAATAGTCTTTTTCTGCTCCTGTATTTCTTCTCATGTTCCTACTCTGGCTTTATTAAATTGAGAGTGAGAGAAAGAGACTGAAAGCTGAGCAGGTACTTATACACTAGAATGTCATGTAATGTAACTGTCTGAAAGGTGCAGGTCTGTCTGGTCAGGATTTGATTTATTCCAACATTATTCATTTTCCCTTTACAGTATAGGAACCCTTTTCCAATAAATGCACAGAGCTTTTTTAACATTTGTATAACATTTTGGAGGATGGTGACTTGACCAGATCTAATCTTCTACACAGTTATCATGATATTTTGGCAGCATAGCATCTGTCCTCACTGGTGGGTGTGTATGGTATCAGAGGTTATTGTCTGGTATAATGTTTTTACTATCCAGCTGTCATCCTCTGTGATGGATATGCATTTGGATATATCATCCATTCCTTTCCAGGACTTGACTATTGATCATTGCATAAATGTCCCAATCCTCCAGGCACATCAGTGCAAAAGATAAAGGCTGAAGTATTTGCAACAATCCTCAGCCAGAAGTGTCAAGTCGATGATCCATCTTAGCCTCCTCCGGAAATTCCCAGGGTCACAGATTCCAATCCTCAGTCAATTTGATTCATTCCACATGATACCAAGAAATAGCTGAAGGCACTGGGTATTTCAAAAGCATGGCCCTGACATCATTCTGGCTCCAGAATTTCCCATGCCCTTAGCCAAGCTGTCTCAGTGCAATACAACACTGGTATCTACTTGACAATGAGGAAAAAGGACCAATTTTGTCCTGTATACAAAAAGCAAGACAAATGCATTGCAGAATATTATCATCCCATCCGTCTACTGTAAATCATCAGTAAAGTGAGGGAGGATAGTCATCAACAATGCTATCAAGTAGCATTTGTTTACCAATAGCCTGCTCACTAACACTCAGTTTGGTCGGTTCTGTCAGAGCCATTTGATTCTTAGCCTTATTACAGCCTTAGTTCAAACATGGACTATATAGGTAAGCTTCAGAGGGAAGGGGAGAGCGACTGCCCTTGACATCAATGCAGTATTTGACCCAATGTGATATTAAGGAGCCCGAGCAAAACTGGGGAATCAGGGAAAAATCTCTGCTAGTTCAAGTCATACCTGGTTGTTGTAAGTCGGTCATATCAGCTGCAAGACATCTCTGCAGGTGTTCCTTGGAGTACTGTCCTTCAGCTTCAGCTGCTTCATCACTGACCATCAAACCCCACCCTCATAAAGTCAGAAGTGAGAAGTTTGCAGCCAATTGCACAATGTTCAGCAACATTCAAGACTTCATGTACCAAAGCAGTCCAAGTCCAAATGCAGCAAGACCAGGACAATATTCAAGTTTGGACTGATAAATGATAGGCAACATTCAAGTCACGCAAGTGCAAGGCAATAGTCATCTCCAACAAGAGAAGATCTAGACTATTGCCCCTTGACATTCATTGGCATTACTGTCTTTGGATCTCCAATATCAACATTCTGGGGATCACCATTGATAAGAAACTGAACTGGGCTAGCTATATAAATACAGTGGCTACAAGAGTAGGTCATGATGGTAAGTGACATTGAGGAGAATTGTAAGTGATGGTGTTCCAATTTACCTGTTGTCCTCCTAGATGGTACTGGTCACAGGTTTTTATGTACTATCCAAGAAGCCTTGGTGAATTTCTGCAGTGCATCTTGTAGAGTGTTGCCACTGTACATCAGTGGTTAAAGGACTAAATGTTTGTGGGAATGTCTTGCCATTCCTTTAGTGTTACTGGTGAAAATCCTGAAACTCCCTTTTAACAGCATTGTGATTATACCTAAACCAAATGGACTGCAGTGGTTCATAAAGTTAGCTCATCACCATCTTCTCAAAGACAACTGGGCTGAGCAATAAATGCATGGTCCACCAGCAAAGCCCACATCCCTTGAATAATAAAAAAAAGTCATATGACATGCTGGACGCAAGAACGCAGTATCCATGAATCCATCTGTTGGAATGGAAATCTTGAACTCAAATGCTTTGTCCTCGTTTAAGTTGGGATAACTGTCTCCATGCTCCTTGATAATGCCTTTATCTCATTTTCTCCCTCCTTTCCAACACAGTATCAGGTACATATGGTGTGGTGGTGAGGTTATGGGTAGGAGAGGACTGTGTGACCCTGCCTTCCAAATATAAGAGCTGCCACTGAAGGTAAACTGTTGCCTAATGGAGTAGCACATAAATATCGCATTGCTCCCTACAAATCTTAGCAAGCGCTTTACATTTAATTAACTTTTTCACCAATATGCCCTCTGTATAATATAGCAATATCATTGCATCCTTAGATATGGACAATATCAGCAGTAATCCTGCAGCACGGCTCAGAAGGAATCTCATGTGAAAGGAGAGGGTCTCTTGGCTGTTATAGTGGATGAAATTGATATGGTACAAATGGCTTGATGTGTTGATCAATGTCCTTATTATTGCCTGGCCAATTGTTATGGACCAGGCCAGATGCCCTTAAATCATTTCAAGAAAGCAGCCCAGACTCTAATTTTGCTAGTTGTTTTAAGCAGGTGTAGAGTGGATCTTCCAGGAGAGATGCTGCTGGTCAAACCACTTGGTTTTAAACAAAACAATTTATTTACAAGATTACTGAATAAAACACATACAAAAGAGAATAAAATACCGAATAATTTAACCTCTGAAAACCCAACAGGTCCTCCCAACATAATGGTGCTGTTCCCAATACCTACAACAATCCCCATAAACACCCTTTGGCACAAAAGTTAAAATAAAACACAGGGTCTTACAGGAGAGAAGTCAGAGTGAGAATACCAGTATGGATCTGTTTCTTTGAGTCTGGCAGCTTCAAAACTGCCTGACTGCTTGCAGTGAATAGCCAGACTCGTAAAAACCAAACCAAACCAGAGAATAGCTGAGCTGGGAGAACTGGCCACTTCCCTTTCATTGTATTAGTGTTTTTTTTTAAACTTGAAAGCCTTTTTCCTGAGGCAGTGTCTGTTGGTTATAATCAGATTAGCCTTAAAACCCTTCAATTTAGACTTTCCAGAGTCTGTGTCTCTTATGACTTCTGAAAAAAAAAGGACAACCTAACCTTGTTAAAGGAACAACATCATCACACAATATATGGATTCACGGCCAATTTCTTTTTTTAACAAGTCCATGTGACCAATTATGTATTGATGTAGCGCTTGAAGACTTATAACCTTTTGCCTTTGAAGATTAAATTCTTGGAGAGTCTATATCATCTCTAAATGACCAGAAGGAAGGTACACAGCTCAGCAATGTTGGATGTGTTCAAGCCATCGGTTGAGCTGTTGCAATGCCATTGTTTGATGAGGCCTGCTGAACTGGCTGAGCTTAGCTGTGATGAAACTGTATATGATCGTTGTTATGGTTTGGAATCTTTGGTGTTGCAACTGACGGGTTTGATATTCTGTGGATTATGATGATAGGTAGATCCCTGCTCACTGGCAGACTGGTAATAGCTGGTTCACCTATTGCAATAATGTAAAATGTTGCATCTGGCCATCCTAGTGAGTCATATTGACTTTTAAAATGGATAATGCCAATTCATTGAATGCCAGATCTATTGTAAGCAGCTTATTATGTGTGAACTGCACACGGTGCACAAGTTTCCTGAGTCCATCTCATGTAAGATGCATAAAGGGGTGGTATTTGCCCTGATATCTGTGTCAATTTTGCATATAGTGCATATTGTCCATTCTTTTTGGCATATATCACTTGGAAGTAAAGATCTCATCTTTCTGGCACTTTATGTGGTGTGCTAGGTTCATCATATGTATTGTATATCTAAGATTTACAAGTTGTAGCATCTTGCCTCTTGGATTTTGTTGACAGGCTAGCATGCCAGTAACAGAGCTTTGGAAGCTTAGAAACATAGAACATAGTCACTCACCCCTCCAGACTAATCCCACATTCAGTATGACCTTCTGTGTCAATGCCATGTTCCTGCATTCTCTCTGTACCTCTCAATGCCTTTAATATCTGAAACTTTATCAATGCTTTCTTGAATAAACCCAATGGCCCAGCCTCCACTGACTTCTGTGATGGAGAATTCCACAGGTTGACCACCTTGTGAGTAAAGAAATGTTTTCCTTATCTCAGTCCTAAACAGCCAACTCCATATCCTGAGACTGTGATACCTGGTTATAGACTGTGTTAGAATTTGATATATTTCAGTCAGATCTCCTCTCATTCCTTTTAATTCTAGTGAATACAGACCATGTCAAACCAATTTCACCTCATACAACAGAACTTCCATCCCCAGTATCACCTAGTGAACCTTCACTACTTCTACGACAAGAATATCCTTTCTTCGGTAGAGGATACACACAGTACTCCAGATATGGTCTTACAAGCCCCTACAGTAAGGCATCCTATTTTTGAACACAAATCCTCTTCCAACAAAGACAGGATACAATTTGCCTTCCTAATTTCTTGCTCCACCTATATGTTTGCTTCCATTGACTAATGTAGAAGACACCAAGATCCCTTCATACATCCATACTCCCATTATGTCACCATTTAATAATACTTTGTATTTCTGTTTTTCACAACAAAGTGCATAACTTTTCTACCTAGTTTTGTGTCATCAGGAAACTTTGAAATACTATATTTGGTTTTCAGATCCAAGTTATGAATAACTGGGGTTGAAAAATGTGGTGCTGGCCAGGCAGCATCCGAGGAGCAGGAGAATCGATGTTTTGGGCATAAGTCCTTCTTCAGGAATAATAACTGGGGCCCAAGCACTGATCTCTGTGATACTAGCCACTGCCTACGATCTGAAAAAATACCTATTTATTCCCACTCAATCCATGCCAGTACATTATACCGAATCCTGTGTACTATACTTCTGTACCATAGCCTTTTACAGGGGGACTTTATTGAAAGCATTCTTGAAATCCAAATACACTATGTCCCCTACTTCTCCCTTATTTATCGATTTACTGGCTACATCCTCAAAAACCTCCAGAAACTTTGTTAAACCCTTTCATAAACCTATGCTGACTATGTCTGATCATGTTAATTCTTGCCAAGCGGTTCGGTCATCAATCTTTTATGATAGGCTCTAATACTTACACTATTACTGATTTTGGATCACTGCTTTGTGATTCTGCAATTTTCTTCCCCTTTCCCGTTTCAAATATTGAGTTTAGATTTGTCACTCTCTAATCTGTAGGAACTGCTCCAGAGTCTATAGAATTTTGGAAAGTGACCGTCAATACATCCAGTATATCCAAGGCCACTTCTTTGAGTACTCTGTATCATGGGAATTTATCAGGCTTTAATCCTATTAATTTTCCTAGCAGCATTTTTTTTAACCAATACTGATTTCCATCAATTCCTCCTTCTCATGAGACTCTTAATTTCCTAACATTTCTGGGAACTAGTTGTTGTAGTTTGGTAGTTGATTTATGGGCTACCATGATACCTAGGGTTTGGAGTAGTCTGATGGTCATTTCTGCTATGTTCTTAATGTATGGCAGTGTGGCCAGTGTGTCCAGTGTTGTGGTCTGTAATGTAGGTAATGGCGGATACCCACAAAGAGTGGTGCCCTGATACTTACACAACAGACCACAATAGGAAGACACAACACGTCCGGACACAGTGGCTACACTGCCATATATTAAGATCATATCAGAAATGACCACCAGACTTCTCCCACCCCTGGGTATCATGGTACTCACTCTACATGTTACCGGAACTGGGAGCCGTCAGTTCTCGTAGAGCGGTTGCCAACAACCCACGCTCGGCGGTTAAACGTAACCCCGGAGCAGACTCCCGGGTCTGGCTTATACTCACTCTACATGTTACCGGAACTGGGAGCCGTCAGTTCTCGTAGAGCGGTTGCCAACAACCCACGCTCGGCGGTTAAACGTAACCCCGGAGCAGACTCACCGAACCGGAGACCCCTCCAGCTGACACACTCCCTTCCAGATACAAACATTCATGTGAACAGCAGAGCAAGGCCAAAAAACACATTCCATTCTGGTTACATACAGACAAGAAGATTCACACGGGGAGGTGCGCAATAAGATTCACACGGGACTAAGCAACACCTCCATTCCGGTCAGATTCACACATGTACTGGGACACAACTTTTAACCGTTTCACCACATTCCACTGCTTGGCCCAATACATGTGTTACACCACGATTCACACACGCATTGGGACATAATTTTACACCACAGGCGGATACCCACAAAGAGTAGTGCCCTGATACTTACACAACAGACCACAATAGGAAGACACAACACGTCCGGACACAGTGGCTACGCTGCCATATATTAAGATCATATCAGAAATGACCACCAGACTTCTCCCACCCCTGGGTATCATGGTAGCCCACAAACCAACTACAACAGCTACTAGCGAGTTCAAAGGGTCCCATACCCACAGTCAACAGAACCAACGTTATATACAAAATACCATGTAAAGACTATCAAAAACATTACATATGGCAAACAGGAAGGAAATTAGCCACCAACGAACACCAACTAGCCACCAAGAGACATGATCAGCTATCACTTGCATCCATACACATGGACAACGAAGGACACCAATTCGACTGGGACAATGTATCCATCCTAGAACAAACCAAACAGAGACATGCATGGGAATTCCTGGAAGGCTGGCACTCAACCTGGAACTCCATGTAGAGCTGGACCCTATATACCAACCACTAAGAAACAGAACCAGCAACAAAACTGGAAATGACGCCACCAACCCCAGCAGACCCAGACCCAGACCCAGATAGCAAGTGGGACAGAACACCAAAGCTTCACCAGAGGTGTACTGATGATGTTACCTAGAATGGTGACAAAACATCTGTGAACAAAGTTACCAGCTCATCGAGCTATTCAGCAACCTTACCCACAACCTGAGCTACAAATCTTCTTGAATACTCTGAATATTGATCATTATTGATTCTTGAGCATTAAACACAAAAAAGGAGCATGTAGGTGCACCAAGTAATTAAGAAGGCAAATGGAATTTTGGCCTTTGTTGTTAGTGGGTTGGAGTTTAAGAAAGTCTTGTTATAACTGTACAGAATGTTGGTAAGGCTACATCTCTTTGTACTGTGTACAGTTTTGGTCCTGTGTTTAATGAAGAATAAACTGGCATCGGAGGCAATTCAAAAGGAATTCACTAGGCTGATTCCTTGGATGAAGTGGTTGACTTATCAAGAACAGCTAAACAGCTTTATTCATGAGAGTTTAGAACAATGAGGGGTATTCTTATTGAAACATTTAGGATTCTGAAGGGACTTGACAGGGTAGTTTTGAGAAGATATTTCCAGTATTGGAGAAGTCTTGAACTAGGTGACAAAGTTACAGAATATGGGGGCACTCATTTGAAAGTCATTGGACGTTCAAAGGAATTTCTTCTCTCAGAACATAGTGAATGTCTGGAATACTCTATCTCAAGGAGATGCAAAGGGTAGATCATGTAAAGTATTTAAAGGGAATATAGATAGATTTTTGAAATATCAGAGAGTTCAGAACTCTGCTGAGTTGGCACTAAAGAGGAGTTGAGGCCCTGGAAGATCAATGATAATCTAGTAGAATGGCAGGAAAGGCCTGAGGAGCTGAAAGGCCTACTACTGTTCCTAGTTCTTATGTTCTCATGCCTCTTTATTCAAAGCACAAAGGAATATTTCTCCGTTTGAGATAAAATAATCAGCACCTAATAATCAGAGCCTCCAGGGGTTTAGCTCTCCTTGTCAATATCCAAAAAATTATCTTCATGACTGTCCTGAGCCTTCTTAGTATACTCCTCTAAGATGTTTCATGAACAACTTGTGTCCTCTATTTTTCTTGTCCGATCAAAATTCGTATCCTTTTACTTCTATTTCCCTTTCTATTTCTCTTCCCATTTCTTTCTGCTTGATTTCCATTATTATCCATATTTTGTTTTCAACAATTTCCATCTTCCTTTGTTTTTCCTCATTTTTAGTGTTTAGTTTTCTTAATACTCTGTTCTTTAATCACCGCTTATCTCTCTTCCAATTCAAGTGTTTTCATTTCTAACTGCACCTTAGCTAATTCCAGTTGGGACATTTCAGGTTTTCTTTCTTCAAATTCTAATTGTTGAATAATTCAATGAAACACATTAATCATGAAATCTCTTCCAACACATAGTAAACCCCATATGCCTCTAGATCAAATTCTAAAATCCAAACTCAAATAAAAATTATATTAAAACATGTATGTAAATCATACATCTTACATCACATGATTGCACTACAATCATGAGAGCACTTCTTCAAAAGCATAATATTTTAATGTTCTGTAGTTTTGAAAGGTTTTGTGTAAATACAAAGAAAATGTTGAATGGTCATTCACCTGAAGCGTTAACTGTGTTTCTCTCGACAGATGCTGCTTGGTCTGCTGCTATTTCTAGTCATTTCTGTTTTTATCTTGTATATTACAAGTACTTACTTTCATTCTAGAAATGTAAAACTTTACTTTTAGTGTAATTTGATTCCTTTGCCCCTCTTACTAGTGTTTCAGTTTTTTTTGAGACAAAGGGCTTCAGATTTCATAAGGAAAACTTAGTACATCTGATAAATTAAAGTTATCTAGTTTCAGGTGTGCCAAACCTGTCAGACTCAGATTTTATTTTCATTATGTGAGATTTCAAGTATGATTTTACATGTGAGTTTTGAAATTGCTATTGAATTGTTTAACTGAAATTAAACAAAATGCAAACTTTTGATTTGTTTCAATTTACATTGCATGACTCTAATGTAGAGATTTGATATACTAATTTTCTGAATCATGGAAAATAAGTATGCCCATGATCTATCGTGGAGCTGCTTCACCATCCCAGTAGTACATGGTACAGGGAATAAATGCAGAAATGTTGTTTGGATATTAAACTACAGCAGTGAGCACAAATTGCATTGAGGCATTATACAACTCATTATACAACTCATTAAAGTCAGAGGTATGGGCATGACAAAGGGCAAAGCGGGATGTTAATGTTTTTAAACCGAGAACACTATTGCATTGGGAGAGCTATAAGAGAGAAGTAAAAATGAAGAGATTAATTCCAAAGAAACTAAGACAGTAAAACTTCAGTAATAAATTCACAGACAACCTGAATATCTGCCCACTTTGCAGTTGAAACTCTAACCCTTGTGTATTATCTGTTCAGTATTTTGTGTTTACTGGGGTGCTAGCGATGGTGACATGTGCAGTGTTTCTACGTCTGAATTCCATTTTGAAACTTGGCGTGCTGCTGGTAATGATTGCAGTTTACTCACTGCTGACTGAAACGATCTCCAACTCGATCTTTATCAGATACGACAACAGTCGTCACAATGAAACGTAAGTTTTTAATGTTCTACTTCATTCAGTACTAATTTCATCACTTAGACTTATGGCAACATAAAGTAATTACCTCTTAGCAAGACTGTCAGGAGCAGAAATTCATGTGGTTCAAAAATAACTCCTCTGTGCCTCAATGCATAGCAAAAGCCCGAGCAGTGTCTAAAGCATATTCTGTCAGAATAAAGGGGATCATCGAGAGGTTAACATTATATAAATAGTCTCTGTACTCTGAGCATCCACTTGCAAGGATTCTGACAGAAATCTGTGAATGGGCTGACCAACTCTGAGATGCACTGGTATCGAGCTGGGTTAATGAAGAAGGGCACAAAATTACAAAAACAGAGTGTATTATGAAAATAACTTAAAATGGAACAAACTTTTTTTACAATGTCACCTGTAGTATTCTGACTCTGGCTGAGGTGAGGTAGCTCAGCACAGAACACAGATCAAATCAGAGCCTCAAGATCTGAATGCTTCAGTACCACAGTTCATGGTCTCGTTCCTCACTGAGTCATCAAAGGAATCAAGAAAAGACTGATTTTGTAAAATGTTTAGAATTGATCTTATCAAGTGAAAGCTTTCTACTGAGAACAAGTTCTGTTGTTATATAATCAGAGCTTTTAGGGACCCAACAATATATATTTTAATATATCATCAGAGGACGCAATCTATTTTCTAATTCTGTATGTTTCTAAGGAATAATTGTTGATTACAAGTATAGCTCTAACAGCAACAAAAGACCGAGGGGTTGATTTACAATGAAAGACTTTCCATTTCACACTTAAAAATGAGTGTTTGGCAATTGTAAATTGGAGGAGGTGTGACGGATGTTGAAGGCTCGCCTGATGGAATTGTCGGGTGAGCTTATAAAAAGGCAAGTACAATGCCTGTCAGCCCCAGTACCAGAGGCGACTGCTTAATCCTTCAACTGTAGGACCTCACATATAAATAGGTCGAATGTGCGCACAAATCTAAAAACATTTCTGGCCCGGTAATTAAGTTTTGAGCAGGTACTGTTGCAGAGTCCAAAATGATCTCTCAAGACTTTTGATGTGGTAATGGATTGACAACTTGGGAATTATAACAAGATTTAAAGAGTTGAGGGCTGAATGAAATTCCTGTGTCAATATACTGATAGTTATGATCCCCCTGCACAAATGAGACACCTTCATGGACATACTGACTTGCTCAAATATGGCAGGACTTAACTCATCCAGTGGGGCATGACCTCACAGTAGTGCGCCACTTCCACTGGCTCCACCCTCTTTGAAGACATTTGCCTTGGAAGGGCCAGGCAGAGGTCTTGGCATTTACATGGCAAACAAATAGATCTTCACCACTTTCCTGTCAGCCTCCCATGGAGTTATCTATAGTAATGGGATAGAATCTCAAACCTAATTCTTCAAAGTCTGCTTTTGTGCCTTCTTTTGCTGTATTCTGAATGATACGTGTTTTTGTTTAGACAAACTGTACAAGGTGTAACCATGGCCACAGAATCAGTAGCTGTAACACAAAGATTTCCTTGGTGTGTTGATTATAATATTAATGAGTGCTCCTATTTGTTCTTTTATAGCAGAGACTTGCTAAGCTCAAAGGAGTCCTCCTTGCTGTTAATGGCAATGTTTGTTTTAGCTGTTTTTTATCATGGACAACAGGTAATAATGACAAACTTTAGAAGTTCACTAACAGTGAGATTACAATGTATTGATTTAGAAATAAATAATAAGCAGAATTATTCATTATTTCATCCATGGCGTATATTTTTTTCTTTATAGTTTACCTAATGATGAATATATCTCTTCTATAGAAAGACTGTGGGTTCCACAATGTTAGTGCTTCTTTATGTTTGTGATTTCTGTCGATAGCAGGGTTCTGGCTCCCACCTGTATTGGTCAAGTAGAGCAGTCTGCCATCAGATTTATTATTGATGAAGCTTAACTCCCAGAAACGCATGGTTTGGGTAGGATGGTATTCAAAATTGAAAGGAAACATGAAATCTGGCTCCAACCTGCTGAATTGAAGCTTCTACAGAGGCAAAACAGTAGGCAGGCAACTAATCCAGCCAAAAGAGATGAAATGGTTGTCAAAGAATGATAATCTTGTTGCATGCCTCAGAATGAATCATGACTTTAAATGTAACCCTGACTGGCCAAGCTACCAGGGCCTCAAGAAACCCATTGATTAAAGTGTCCAGTTTGATGCTGCACCCAGCCTGCCCTGCCATTGGATATCCTTTATGGAATCTCCTGTCCCTAATATCTCTCATCTCTCCCATCATTAAACCTCTGATCACTACCCAAGAGCTGTCCAATCTCCATGTCTGTACCTCAGTACCAAAGAGGCTGTCCACTAGACAGTCATCATCGCTTACTTGAAATGAAAGTTTTGTGCAAATTGTTTTGGTTCTATGCTTATATCTTCTGGCTAATAGGTAGGACTTAGAGTCATAGAGATGTACAGATGTCTAGCTCATCCATGCCGACCAGATAGCCTACCCAATCTAGTCCCACCTGCCAGCACCTGGCCCATATCCCTCCAAACCCTTCCTATTCCTATACCCATCCAGGTGCCTTTTAGATGTTGCAATTGTACTAGCCTCCACCACTTCCTCTGGCAGCCCATTCCACGCACACACCACCTTCTGCGTGAAAAAGTTGCACCTTAGGTCCCTTTCATATCTTTCCCCTCTCACCATAAACCTATGCCCTCTAGTTCTAGACTCCCCACCCCAGGGAAAAGATTGTCTATTTTTCCTATCCATACCCCTCATGATTTTATAAACCTCTATAAGATTACCTCTCAGCCTCCAACACTTCAGGGAAAACAGCCCTAGCCTATTCAACCTCTCCCAACAACTGAAATCCTCCAATCTTGGCAACATCCTTGTAAATCTTTTCTGAACCCTTTCAAGTTTCACAACATCCTTCTGTTAGGAAAGAGACCAGAATTGCATGCAATATTCCAACAGTGGCCTAACCAATGTCCTGTACAGCCGCAACATGACCTCCCAACTCCTGTACTCAATACTCTGACCAATAAAGGAAAGCATACCAAATGCCTTCTTCACTATCCTATCTACCTGCGACTCCACTTTCAAGGAGCTATGAACCTGCACTCCAAGGTCTCTTTGTTCAGCAACACTCCCCAGGGCCTTACTATTATGACAGAACTAACTTATTGCCAGTTTACTGAAGGGAAGTTCACCAGTTCTGACGAAAAGTCATTAACCTGAAATAATAACTCTGTTGCTCTCTCCATAGATGATGGCTGATGTGCAGTGTATTTCCACCATTTTTTGTTTTTTTGTTGAAAGAAATAGGTCTTTATATACCATGTATTCCGATGGGGAATTTTCTGCAAGAAATTATTTTGAAAGGAGCCTTTGTTTTCAAAAAAACATTGACTAGTTTCATTTAATAAGTTATAGACCTGGTGAATAGGGTTAGACGAGTTAGCTCATTTAAAGACTTGATAGACAGAATGGCCAGTCTCTGTGCTGAAGGCTTCTACAACTACTAGACCATAAGAAATAGGTACATGAATAAAATTTTTGCCCCCTTGAGCCTGTTCCATCATTCAATAGGATCAAGACTGAACCGACATTCCTCAGATCCACTTTCGTGCCCTTTCCCTGTAACCCTTGATTCCCCAACTGATCAAGAATCTACCTATCTATCTTAGCCCAAGTATACACAAAGACTCTGCCCCCACAGCTTTCTTTTGGCAAAGAGAAGAAATTCCTCCTTAACTCAGTCTTAAAGTTATTCTGAGATTGTGCCCTCTGGTCTTAGACTCTCCCATGAGTGGAAACAGCCTCGCAGCATTTACCCTGTCAAATCCCTTAAGGACCCCATGTTTCAGTGAGATCTCCTCTCATTCTTCTAAACTCCAGTTTGACCTTTGTTATACCAGGAATCATCTTAGTGAACTTTGTCTGAACTGCCTCCAATGAAATGATATCTTTCCTTAAACATTAGGACGAAAACTGCTCACAGTGCTCCAGATTTGGTCTCACCAACACCTTGTAAAGTTGCAGTGGGCCTCCCTACTATTATACTCCAATCCCTCTTGAAATAAGAGCCATTATTCCATCAGCTTTCCTGATTACCTGCTATACCTGTGTGCTAGCTTTCTGTGTTTCATGTACAAGTACCCCCTCAAGTCCCTTAGTATTGCAGCCTTCTGCCATTTTTCTCCATTTAAATTATTGCTTCAATTTGGAAAATAACAGCTGAAAATATCTCCATCTTACTTCTGGTGATTTCTAATCGCCATTGAAAAATGATGCATGTGAGTAAGTGAGCGGGTCAGGTTATTGAGATTATTGAGATAAGGTTACTGAGGTGGGTGAAATGGTTGAGATCAGGTTAGTGAGATGGGTGAGGGTGTTGAAGTCAGGTTAGTGAGGTGGTTGAGATCAGGTTAGTGAGGTGGGTGAGGTGGTTGAGATAAGTGAGTGAGGCGAGTAAGTGAGTGAGTAAATGAGATTAGTGGGTGAGGTATGTAGGTGAGTAAGTAAGAGAAGTGAGTACACAGATCATTGGAGATCACCTTTTCACCCTGGTAGTTAGAATGACTATATCTGGAGAATGTGTTGAGAGTTGTGATGGTTGCAGAAGAACTTTACTTTGTGGGATTTGCAATCTTCACCCTGTGTTAGATTGTAGTGTACATACTCAGCGAAACATTTATGATTAGCATACTTGGATAATTAAACTGTAGGGGTTTATGTCACTTATTTTACTGGATGCAGAGAGAAAATGTATTCACAGGACAGTTCCCACAGATAGGTTGGAGATGGGGAGTTGGCTGGGGCACTCTACTTAAATACCCTGCTCTAACAGGCCACACTCTTTGAGCAGGAGGCAAGTAATTGATAGGGATCTTCTATGCTCCAAGGAACTGCCAGTTAATCAGAGGGCATGCATCTCAGCAGCTTTACTGGGAGTAATAGTTACTGGTGGGACTGGATGGAAGAGAGGACATCATAGAAGGGTAGTGCTCTCCTAAAAAGATAATTGGAGTTGACAGGCACTCTGGCCAGAAAAGCAGTTCCCACCATGGGTTGAGAGGTGTTAGTGAGAGTATGCCATGGTGGGGAAGCTTTGCTGCTAGTCGTCCGTCTGAATGCCCAAATGAGATGGATCTCCATGAGCCCACCAATGTTAACCTGGTGATTTCCTCACATGGCAGAAGGCCCCCTCACCATTGGTAAAATACAAGCAATATCAGGAAGAGGTTCTTAATCGATCCCTAAAGTGGCTCAATTGGCCATAGGGCAGGAGACCTGTCTGTCATCTTTCCGGCAAGGTGACATAGCTGCAGGAAAACTAGGTGCACACCAGTGCTGCCTGCTTCCCTCGCTATTTTACGGAGTTTTCCCACCATCCCGAGTACTGGTAAAATTCAGCCCAGAGATAGTAGTGAATTATAGGTTTTCAGATTAGTGCAAAATACACAGTGGTATTCCCCCCAGGGATCAGTGTTTGGATGGTATAGACAGGCTGTTGGAATGCATAAACATGATTAAATGTGGAATAAATATTTAGAGTGCTGATTCATAAGGTGCCTGTTAAAACAAAGTTTGCTGTATAACTAACTGGTACAGTTATAAAACAGATTCAAGATCAGAGAGATGTGAGGGTGGAAACGCAGGTTGAACAAGTAGTCAAAAGGTATCATATATGGATCCCAGACTTTATAAGTAGAGAGGTATTATAAAATCAAGGAAGTTATGATGAAACTTGATAAAATACTACTTTAACGTAGCTTCATAGAATCATACAAGATGGAAACAGACCCTTCGGTCCAACTCATCCATGCCGACTAGTTTTCCTTCCCTGAACCAATCCCATTTGCCCATGTTTGACCCATATCCCTCTAAACTTTTCCTATTTATGTACTATTCCAAATGTCTTTTAAATGTTGTAATTGTACCCACCTCTACCACCTTTTGTGCCAGGTGGTTCCATAAATGTACCACATTTTGTGTGAAAGAGTAACCCTTCAGGTCTGTTTTAAGTCTTGCCTCTCTCACCTTAAACCTACACCCTCTAGTTTTGAACTCCCCTACTGTGGGGAAAAGACCTTAGCTATTCATCCTATTTATGTCTCTCATGATTTTATAAACCTCTATAAGGTCACCCTTCTGCCTCCTATGCTCCAGGGATGCAAGTCCCATCCTATCCAGCATCGCCTTCTCCCTCAAACCCTCCAGTCTTGGTAATATCCTTGCTAGTCTTTTCTGCACACTTTCCAGTTAAATAAAATTCTTCCTGTAGCAGGGTGACCAGAACTGTACGCAGTATTCCAAAAGTGGCTTCATAAATGCTTTGTACAGCTGCAACATAACGTCCCAATTCCTGACCAATGAAGGCAAGGGTGCCAAATGCCTCCTTCACCACATTCCCTGAGATGCCACTTTCAAGAAACTATATACCTTTACCCTCGGTCTCTCTGTTCGAAAACACTCCCCGGGGCCCTACCATTAATTGTGTAAGTCCCGCCCAGGTTTGTCTTACCAACATACAACCTCTCCCATGTATCTAAATTAAACACCATCTACGACTCCTCTGCCTATTTGCCCAGGTGATCAAGATCACGTTATACTCTCAGATAACCTACTTCACTTTCCACTATACCACCAATTTTGTAGTCTATCACAAACTTACTAATCATGCTTCCTATATTCTCATTCAAATCGTTTTTGTAAATGACCCAGCACCGATCCTTGTGGCACACCGCTGGTCACAGGTCTCCAGTCCAAAAAACAATCTTCTATAACCATCCTCTGTCTCCTACCATTAAGCCAATTTTGTATCTAAATCGGCAGGATCTCTCTGGATCCCATATGATCTAACCGTACTATTTTCAATTCCGGGCACCACACTTTCCAAAGGGATGTGGAAACCTTAGAGACGTTGCAGAAAATATTTCTGAGAATGAGTTGTGTTGATAGATTGAAGAAGCTAAGTTTGTTCTACTCAGTGTAAGGAAGCTTGAGAGGAGATCTAACAGTGTTCAAAATCGTAAGAGACTAATAATAAGTATAGACAATGTTCCTCATTGATGGAAGGCCTTCAACCCAAGGATAGTAGTTTCAGGTGATTAGCAAAAGAACTAAAGGCAAGGTGAGGAAAACTGTTTACTCAGTGAGTGAGTTAGGATCTGGAATTTGCTGCATGTGAGTGTGGTGGAGGCAGATTGAATTGTAGCTATTAAAAGTCAACTGGATAAATACCCAAAGAGAGAAATCATTCAGGATTACAGAGCATGGGTGGGCCATGCAACTACATGCAACACAGTGGCCATGATAGTGATCATCCAAAGGCATGAAGTAATGATCTGGAAAAATGAGTTCAGAATCTCACCATGGTCAGTAGAGAATTTAAAATCAGTTATGTAAATATATTTGGAATAGAAAGTTAGTATTAGTAATGACAACTATATTGTTGCATAAACCTAACGGGTTTGCAGAAGTCCTGTTGAGCAGGAAACCTGCTGTCCTCACCTGGTTTCATTTATATATAAAACAGACGCAGGGCAGTTTTATAGTTGTAAGCTTTTTAGTTGTATTTAAGAAGGCATTTCCCCACACCTTGTCAAGTACATACAGGGAATGGACAACAAATGCAGGCCTAGTCAGCAACCCCTTGTGTCTGAACAAATAAAAACTATTGTCTCATATAGTCAAAGGCTGGAATACCTAGATTCAAAATATTTGTTGTCAATCAATTACTTTCAAGAGATAATATATTTGTAATTCTTTAATTCCTTTAATGATGTATATTTTACAATTCTATTCATGCGGGCAACATTAAAAAAACGGGAAAGGAACACAATGGCATTAAGCCATCTTAGCATATTGTTATAGGTTGAAGCACAGATTCTGTAAAACATAAAAAATGTACAAATAGAGTTAGACAAAGCAGAAGGGAATTTTTGAGTTATTCAAAGAAATCAACTTGAAAAATCTTAACTTTTTTTTAATAAAAATGTTCAGCTGGAATACACTGCAAGACTGGACTTCCTATGGCGAGTCCAAGCAAAAGAGGAAGTTAATGAAATGAGAGAGCTACGAGAACATAATGAAAATATGCTTCGAAATATTCTACCAAGTCATGTTGCACACCATTTCTTGGAAAAGGATAGAGACAATGAGGTAAGTTCACTCAGCTACCTTAAATTTAAAACTAATTGAATCTATAGTCAAAGTTTTTCAGTTTTGCATTCACAAGTCTTATTTTAAGCTTATTCAATTCAACGAGTGGTAAATCAGTGTTAAAAATAGCTACACAGCCAGTGCACTTGTCAGTTATGAATCTTTCCACACTATAAATGAGACTATTTTATAATTCCAATACCATCAATATCAACAAGGCATTAACAATCTTAAGATAAAGCCTACAGTAGCAGCTTTAACTCCTTTCACTTAACAGAATGGATGCATTAGGTTTAAAACTGGAGCAATTACAGGACTAACTCTTGTGAAGGTGCCAGGGATCTCAGCCCAAATGCAAGCCTGCAAAAATCTCCACATTACCTGCATTTGAAAGGTTTCCTACTTCCATTGCCACTCCGGCACTTGATAGTCAAGCAACAGGCTGTTTTTTATTAAATCATTTTTCTACTTAATATCAATTTATATACAGCATCTATTCTTGATAGGTACAGCATCACATGAAACTTGTGGCAGGCAGATTACTGCTGAACTCTGCACACACTATGTCACTGTTTCCATGAGTATGGGTCACTTTACTCCAAATAACAGGAGTTTTGTTTGGTTTAGCGCAATGAATCAGTGTTGTTCTTTGCTTTAGAACATAGAACATAGAAGAATACAGCGCAGTACAGGCCCTTTGGCCCTCGATGTTGCGCCGATCCAAGCCCACCTAACCTACACTAGCCCACTATCCTCCATATGCCTATCTAATGCACGTTTAAATGCCCATAATGAAGGAGAGTCCACCACTGCTACTGGCAGGGCATTCCATGAACTCACGACTCGCTGAGTAAAGAATCTACCCCTAACATCTGTCCTATACCTACCCCCCTCCTTAATTTAAAGCTATGCCCCCTTGTAGACATTAGCACATCTCTTACCCAGGTGAAATTCTGTTTCATTGCAGCAATGACTATCCTTAATCTTCAGGAGGGCAGTGTGCTGCCTCTAGTTTCGAAAGCCTCATTTATAGCCTGTAAACAGAGCTTTGCACCACAATCCTCCAGACACTGTTCGAGGCAGCTGGAACACCTGACCAAATACCAAGATGGAAAAAGAAGAACAGGAGTAGGACACCCTATCTGCTGAGAGTTACCAGCCAATCAGAGGCTGTAGCCCTTCTGTGCTCAGCAGCGCCACTTGAGGAGTATGGCTTCTTGCTGGCACTGCACCCACATAGTCTCAGATCAAGGGGAACCGAAAATAAGCAAGTGATTGCTGGCAGGAGTTTCGTTGTGTGGGAGTCATGGTGGAGGAAACATTGGAGCAGTTGGCAGAAAAGGCAGGGCAATGGTTCTTAGTTGGCCCACATCCTTTCCGATCCCCTCCCCCACATTCAACCTTTTGCCAAGTCCCTTGATCAGGCCCTGAGTAGCTTTGTGCAAGGGACCCTACTCCCGGAGCCAGAAGGAACCCCACACAGATTGCTTATTGTGCTGCCAGCACAGTGAGCCCCTCAATCACCAGTGAGTTAATGCCAGTGATGGAAGGTGAGATCCTTGAGTGGCTGTCCATGGCCCGCCAACTAACTCAACATGAAAGAGATTACACAAGATTCCACCCACTTTCATTCATGTCTCTTCTGATGTTTTCATGAGTCTATCCACTTAAATCAGGTGGAAACTTTGTGAATTAACATTAATCAAAGTCCAATAGAAGATGTCTTTAAATGTCCTACAAAGTGTAATTTCTCTCTTGGCATGCTGCTCAGTAAAAACTGGAGGAGAAGACAATGAGGTCAAATTATTTATTCTTGATTGGAAGGATCAGAAATGTATAAGGACAGTTTGTTCCCCAGACCCTTACCAGTGCTACCCCAACCCCCACTTTGGACCTTTAACCTAGTGACTGGATCCACCATTCGACAGCCTCGGGTTACACTGGGTCAGAGACAGCAAGCAGCACACAGAGGATCATTCAGGGTGAATGACTTGTCACATGCACATTAACTATTTTAAAAGGAATTGGATTTCTCAATGACTGGAATTTAATCGATCTCCACTGCACCCTTCCAATACCTATCAAAAAAAATGAATGAAGTTCTGTGAGATTAGTGTTGAGTATTCTTAGAAATTGCTTTTGAAAATTAAGAACTTGTGTTTCCAGAAGCTTTTGTCACGGATTCAATGATTGCATAATGGTTGTATTTACAGTAGACAATGTATCGAAACCAGCCTGATTCTGAAATTGAATATTTCCACATTGTCACAGCATGGAAAAAGATGTTTTAATGTTTACCTGGAGCAATGTGTGAAATGTATGGCACTCCACAGGTATCAGTAATGTTGAACTACGATTGCAACCTCACTCCCCTCTCTCACCCACACCCCCCACCATCAAAAACCAATAGGTCAAATTGGGAACTGTAGTGCTGGTGCCAATGCCAACTGGACTGAATTGACTGAATTTATTGCTTTGGCAAGAAAATAAAAGCTGTTTGTGATTATTATGGTATTATTATGCTCAGGTGCAATTTAATTCCCCTACATTAACGTCATATCCAATAGTTATGACCAGTTATACATTTGTGCACAAAACCCGGAAATATTGTTTCAAAATTAAATATAGAATATAATTCTTTTGATAAAGAATTTGTCAATTCAAATTCAGCTTTTGTATGAGCTTCCCAAGATTGTTGGAGTCAAAATTTTGGATCATTTACTTTTTCAACAAAAAAGCAACTTTGAATTCCCAGAAGTAGGCTGTAACTCTGAGAAGCTGATGATTATTCTTTGCTACTTACCACTATCATTGTTTTTTTCTCATCAGGAACTTTATTCACAATCTTACGATTCTGTTGCTGTGATGTTTGCCTCCATTCCAGGATTTGCAGATTTTTATTCTCAAACTGAGATGAATAACCAAGGAGTAGAATGTTTACGTTTGCTGAATGAAATTATTGCTGATTTTGATGAGGTAACTTTAAAATCTTAGACTTACATGATTTAAAGTCTTGTGATTTTATGCCTTTGGTTGCTTTTTGAAGTATAAAGGTAAATCGTCTTTTTAATATTGAACTTGAGTATTGCTGAAAAAAGACACATTCTGTTGGTTATTTTTGGCTTGCGCCAAACGACGACATATATCTTTTTTTAAGGAATGAAGCATTTGCTTTGAGAATAACAGATTCAGAGCACTGAGAGGGGCTCAAGGGAAAGATCAGAGAGGTAACTGCTATAGTGCTGTTCCATTGCAACTTAATTTCCTGTGTTTCAACAGTCACAGTATTCTATCAAACTTTAAAGGTTGGAAACACTTTGTGGCATCTTACAATTATGAATGGCACTAAAGAAATGTAAGATCGTCCCCTCCCTCTCCCTTTCTCTCTCTCTCTCTCTCTCTCTCCCCTTTTCTTTCTTTTTCTTTGTTTCTCTAAATGATAAGGTAAATAGCCAACAACATTTTCTCATGGTCGGGGAATCTAAATCTAAAGGGTGTAAGTGTAATATGAGAGGACTGAGATCCAAAAGGGTGCAGAGGATGGTGATTTTATGGAATGGGCTGCCAGAGGTAGTGATGGAGGCAAGTACAATTTTATCATTTAAGAAACATTTGGACAGGTACATGGGTGGGATAGCTATGGAGAGATATGGACCAAACATAGGCAAATTGGACTAGATTAATTGTGAAAACTGGGTGTTGTGGACAGATTGGGCCAGAAGGCATGTTTCCATGCTGTAATCCTCTATGACTCTCTAATAAATTCCCAGATATTCCCAGGTATTCCTGATGAAGGGCTTTTGCCCGAAACGTCGATTTTACTGCTTCTCGGATGCTGCCTGAACTGCTGTGCTTTTCCAGCACCACTCTAATCTAAATTCCCAGAGTTGTACCATTCGAACAATGGCCCATCTGCTGCATTAGCCCAACCAGAATTATAGGTGGATCCATATATTACTTGGTCAGAATGTTCTCAACACGTAAGTAGCACCACTTTTGGGACAAAGCAGGATGTGACCGCATGCAGATGGGAACCCTGGGTGAAATCTGACCACCACCAGGGTCTCCAATCTCTTTAGCCCAATCAGAGATTTGGCAGCGCAGTAGTCACACTGATAGTTGTGGTCACAATGAAGATTGTAGGACAATGAAGATAGCACCTCCATTCTGAGGTCTCCTCAAACGCATGGTAATTTTTTTTTAATTGTACTTTTCCAGGGCTGAGCAGGAAAAGAGCCTCAAAAATTTGGAAATCTAGTTTTTTTTTTGTTTTCATATATCTCAACCAATGATTTCTTTTTCTGTTTCCATTGGACATGAGACGTAAGATAAGCTTTTTCCAAACTGGGAGCTATAGGGAACCAGTGGACTGTAGTATGGATTAACATAAACTCATATAATTCAAAAGAAACAGCACTTGGCATTTACTTAGTACCTTTAAAGTCCCAGTCTGGTTCATTGGAGTGTAGAGTTCAATCAAAGAATGGTACAGCAAAGAAGGACCATTATGTATGCACTCGATATTTTAAAGAGCTATCAAGTTCCACTTTCCTGCTCCTTTCAGAAGCCCAAGAAATTTCCTTCAAGTATTAGTCCAATTTCCTTTCAAAAATTGTTATTGAATCGAGGCAGCTTATTCCAGTTTCTCCTTTACCTGAAGTATTGTCAGCCAGAAGATACAGAAGCTTGAACACACGCACCAGCAGGTTCAAGAACAGTTTTTTCCCTGTTGTTATTAGACTGCTTAATGGACCTCTGTAATTTCAATCTAATGTTAATCTTGCTTATGTGCACCTCCTGTGCAGTCATAACTTTGTGTTCCTCATTCTGTCTAAGCACCCTATGATCTGAATGTTCTTGTTTGTTATGATCTGATTGTACTGCTGTCAAAACAAATTTTTTTACTGTACCTAGGTACATGTGACAACAATAAATCAAGTCAAAATCTAATGTTAAAAATGGTGCACATGAGCAAGAGTCAAATTTAAAGGAATATAATCACAGAGAATTGTAGGGCTGGAGAAAATTGGGAGTTGTTCAATTTAATAGAATGTAATTTTTAAAAATGATACATCTGACCTTTTATATTTGATTGTTTCACTTTTTTGATAATTCTTGCAGTTGTTGATTCAAGAGCGATTTCAAGACATTGAAAAAATTAAAACAATTGGAAGTACTTACATGGCTGTCTCTGGATTGTCTCCTGAGAAACAGGTAAGAATGAAACAGAGTAAAGTATGTATGAACACTTTATAGCACTTCACATTCAATAAATGAGCATATTGAAAATTAATAAAATAATAAAATATTTTTTATTATCTCCCTTTTAGCACTGTGATGAAAAATGGGGCCATCTCTGTGCTTTGGCAGACTTTACCATTGCGTTAAACGAAAGTATACAGGAAATAAACAAACATTCCTTCAATAACTTTGAACTTCGTGTTGGTAAGTATAACTTGAATATTCACATTAGTTCTCGCTTGAAGTTGCTGTGAAAAATTGCACACGGCTCACTCCTATTTTAGAATTAAAATATTGGGCAGAATCGTATAGAGACAGTGGTGGTCTCGGCTGGTGACTAGAGTGTCTTCCTACCTTCAGGAAGGTCCTCCACATCCAACACCACTCAGGCACTTAGCAGGCCAGCCTATTGTAGAATCGAGGACCCTGCCAAGAGCAGCCGGTCAGTCAGAGGTCGGCAACTCTTCTGTTATCAACTGCAGCACCGGAGAGGGGCTCACTGCTGATGGGACTATAGCCACCCCCACGTCTCAGGTTGAGGAAGGACTCAGAAACAGAGTGATGTCTGGAAGGGGTTTACTGGAACAGGGCCCTGGGGGAAGAGGGATCTACATCAGGGGCAGGGTGGGAGGTGGTGTGTAACGGTGCTCACCCTATCTCCCCGCATCTCTCATTCCTGATTCCTGGTCCCTCGATCAGACACTTTAAATAAGAGACCCCTTAGAAACCTGCCAAAGTATTACACTAAGGTTTATTTGTCATGCTGCCCACATGCAACTCTATGATCCATACTGGTTGAGGTCCTCAGGTAGGCATTAATTGGACACTTAAGGCCCTCATTTGGCAGCAGGGCAGAAGGTCATTCAACAGTCTTCCAACTGGCCTTAATTGAGTGAAGATGGTAGGTGCAAGATCTCATCTTGTCCAATTAAATTGCCCTTATTCCACCAAATACACTGCAAGATTCTTCCTGCCCACAATGTGTGAAAAGAATTTAAAATGAATATTTTCGTGCTTTATGTTAAACGTTCAATGATTTACCTCAAACGAAATAATTGAATTTGTGGCAGTATGCAGACTGACACTGATTTTTATCTTTTGTATAAATATATTACAAAATATTTCAGATCAGATATGATAGAAATATAATAAAATACCCACTTTTCTCAATTCTCTTTGGTGCCTCAACCAATTGAAAAATTGTCGTATTAACTAAATAGGTTAGAGACAAAAAACCTGCAGATGCTGGAATCTAGGGTAGACAAGCAGGAGGCTGGAAGAACACAGAAAGCCAGGCAGCATCAGGCGGTGGAGAAGTCAACGTTTTGGATGTAACACCTGAAATGTTGACTTCCCCACCTCCTGTTGCTGCCAGGCCTGCTGTGTTCTTCCAGCCTCCTGCTTGTATTAACTAAATATGGCAAGAACTATGTACTTTCCATTACAAGCATACAACTGTGAGAAACAAAGCTCACGTACTTCAATAATTTCAGTCCGAGATAAGATCTGAATCAATAGTGTCATTTATTTCGCTCTTGCAAGAGGGGTGTTGTGTCCACTGTCCACAAGGCAGGGACACACACACACTGAATTCAACTAGTACACAACATTTATGTAATTTGTTCCTATTCCATCCTCCCATTGCTCCTCCCCTGTTTACATCTCCCACTTCTCTAAGACCGGCGCCCATTACTCTTGTTCATCTCTTGCCTTATCTGGCCTTGTCTGTGACAAAATGCTTATTTTTGGCCTCACAAAGCCGTTTGACCACATCCCGCCATGGTCCATTGTTAGGTATATCCCCCTTCACTACCATCTGTTTCCCTTACTTGTTATGATCTTATGACCTCATGACTTCTTGATTGTGGTTTGTTCTTGTTTTTTGCAGAAGCGGGAAATAGATGTTTATAACTACTGCTTGTATAAGCATATCTAGCTTAACCCTCTCCCCTCACAGCACCTCATCTATTTGTGTGTAACATCTACCATTGTTTGCAGGCACATTTCATTCTTGTATGCACATTTTAGCTAATACAAAAACAATTATGTACTTCCTTCACATAGTTTTCATTCTTGTTGACTCAGCTCTTGGCTGAAATAATTATACACTAGTGTGAGTTAATTTACCTTGCATAAGTAATTATGCTTGCAGAAGTAACACTACCTTACCTATATCCCACACAACTCTTCAGTACGTTATGGATGAAAGGCCTTAGACAATGGCCTTTCTCCACTGGGTGTTTGTGGCAGCTGTCCCAAGCTTTAGTACATCCTTCACTTGTAATATGCCAGTTTGCAGCACACAGTTGAGGATGATACTTTGCTCTGGACAACCAGCAAGTTTTGGGCAGACCAAAGAGCTTTGTCTTTCGACATGTTGATGTGTCATTGAGGCGCAGTTGATGTTTTTTGGTGTGTATCACTGAGACCAGCCTGTAGAACACAAGACTTGGGCATCATGAAGCTGCTCAGGACAAACCTTGACAAAAAAACACACTGCATCACTCTCTCTCGAGATCTTCTTTGAAAAGGCACAGTCCAGAAGGAGATGTATGACAGTCTCCTCACTGCCACAGCAATTTCAAGGGCAGCATCCTATGGCACAGAGTGCTCAATCTATATGAATGATCTGATGAGTAGTGCCCTTCTCACCACCAGCCAAACTAAGTCTTGGTGTTTGTTGGAAAGGTCTGGTCATGAGGCGTTCTGCCAAATGAATTCAGCAGTCTGCTCCGGGATCAGGATGAATCATCTCATTTCCCCACAGCGTCTCAAAGGCGTTATGTGCTGACCACCCCCTTGTGGTCAAAGGTGTTGCTCTATACAAACCTTTTAGCAAGGGACAGGTAATATTTATGGTCCAGCTACTGGGATCATTCCATAGCAATGGGGTCAGACCCATCCTTCACAGCACTGGGGACAGGTAGAGCTCCAACATTTATTTACTGTAGACCAAGAGTCCATGGACAGCTTAATACAACCACACACAAGGGGACCATCAGGATGAGACTGACATTGGGTCTGTTCTTCCCTCTTCTATCCAGGGTTTTGTACAAGTTTTCCTTGCTGGCCACAATCCATCCTTGACTCCCAGGTAAGTAGAAGATAGCTCAGGTGACTGCTGTAGTGCAGACTTGGGGAATGGGCCAGTCCTGCCTATGTAAAGTAATACCAAGACCAGCTCACACCTCATGACTAGGTTTCTATCCATAATCCAGAGGGAGTGGTGCTGCCACATGCCCAGTTTCTGCTTCACTTTGGGATTATACTGCTCCTGGATATTAGCAATGCTAAACTATATGGCCAGCATCTGCAGGTAATTTGACCAGATGGAGAAATAGATATCAGTTGACCCAGTTCCTAAAGAGCCTGGCCTCGTTCTTGTTTTGATTTACCTTGGCTCTCAAGGCCACTTTAAACTGTTCGCAAATGCTCATGAGCCTATGCCTGACAGCAGGCCTGAGCAGAAGATAGTGATGCCCTCCGTGTTCAGGGAGGCCTTAACCTAATGGCCTCCACTGCCTGGGATCGTCACTTCTGTCAGGCTCACATCCTTCCTGATGGACGTGCTGATGAAGGGCTCTATACAACATACAAATAAGGCGGGGGGAAGAGAGAGAGAGCCAGCTCCAGATTTGATCGGGATGCTTTCTGATTGCCTTTGATTGAGACTGCACTACTGATGTTTATAAAGAGCAGTCGAATCTAAATGCAGATTCCCTCTGCAAAGCCTGTTTGGGTGAGCACATTCGTCATGTAGGTGGGTGAAATTCTGATGAAGGTTTTCCCCAGTCTAATTTGATGAGGAATCTAATCTAATCTAAACTCACTGGTAAGCTATCACTTCTGAGAGGTTTTTTTTCATATTAAAACAAAAAAGGCTTCCTAAATTGCAGATTCCTTTTATGATGTGCATAACTGAGAATTATAAGAGTTGAAGCTTTAGTTTCAAGCCTTAAATGTGAAGAATATATCATTTGGAGTTTAGCATGTCCTTTGGCCTCCCTGAAAAGTTTGCATAAGCAATGTCCATTTATGGTTGAAAGAGTTCCACAGAGGCCAGTATCCCATCAGTAAGTCACCCTTTATTTACAAGTGGAGAATAATTGAGACTGATCCAACCCCCTCAGAGTTAGCTCTCAGAGTGATCAGAACCCCTGTTTTTTTTTACCAAATCACCCTTTATTTACATGTGGGGAGTCCTTGACACTGATCCAGCTCCCTCAGAGCCAGCTCTCAGAGTGAACAGGATGTCTGACACTTCTGTTCTTTTTTTTTTCCTTTTTATTACCCCCACACTCCCGCCTAACTGCGGTAGTGCTTATTTTTTCCCCAGCACCCATGGTGTGTGTGTGCAGGTGTGAGACACAGTGAGAGACACAAGGTGCACGAATCTTTATTCAAATTTCCACCACCAGGAAGATAGGAAAATACCCGAGTGGCCAGTGACAAGCAGTGCCCTTCACATCAAAGGGCAATGCTGTGTGATCAAACAGTGAAGGGGAGGGCAGGGATCAAATCAAAATAGAATTGGAGGGGGAAATAATGCACTCCACTCCCTGTGGTGTCCACCTCTCCCTGAACAACTCCAGGGTGTTGGTGGACACTGCGTGCACCTTTTCCAGGGCCCTAACGTAACCGCGGAAGAGGGGCAGGCAGTCGGCCCTAACAACCCCCTCCACGACCCGCTGCCTCGACCTATTTATGGCCAGTTTGGCCAGGGCCAGTAGCAGACCCATGAGGAGGTCTTCCAACCTGCCCTCCCTCCTCTGTACCAGGTGCCCGAAGATCAGGAGCGTGGGGCTGAAGTGCAACCAAAAACAGAGGAGGAGGTTTTTGAGAAAATCAAAAAGGGAGTGCAAATGCCCACACCCAATATATACATGGTCCACAGACTCCACAGCGCCACAGAACAAGCAGTTCGGCTCGGAGTCCGTGAACCACCGCAATCTGTGGTTGCAGGGGACCGCTGCAAGCAGCATCCTCCACGCCAGATCCCCGAGAGAAAGGGGTAGGACTCCCGCATAGAGAGCCCTTCACTGGGGATCCCCACCGCCTGGTGGCAAATGGGCACGCCAAGGATGGTAGATGAGGGAGAAGAGGTGGACGGTGTGCAGCAGCAGTCGGTACAGGGCCTGCCTTTTTACGTCCTTAAAAGGGACAAAACTAAAATTCTGGAGGCGGCTCAGGTTGTGGGGCACAGACTCCCGCGGGAAGTACGGGATCTTGGGGCCAATGTGAAATTCCGTCCAGGCAGGGGTGATTGCAGACGGGATTCCACCGCACACCTGAGCATCCTCCTTCTGAGATTTTTACTCTGTTAAGATGATTTAAGAGTCTTCACTTGTCCAGACTTAGCAGCTTGTCTGGACCCTCCTGCTTACTGTCATCTAATATACATACAGACTGACACTGAAACCCTGGAGGCAGACAGCATCACATGGGCTGCACAGGTAGCACCCTAAGGGGCTGTCTGCCCCCTAGATATTTAGGCACATTTTCATAGTAATGCCTCACATGTAGCAGAATATTTCTCTGAAATGTTTCACGTAGAATGTTATATAAAGTTGATATGGTATCAGCTAAAACAACCAAAACCACTTGCAGGAATAAATCACATTTAACTGAGCAAAATGTCTCAAGGTGCTTCGAAGGAACATGATCCAACAAGGTTCAATAGCAAGTCAAATGAGAAAATATTAGCGCAATGAAAAACTTGACCAAAGTGGAAGGTTTTAAGGGGCAATTAAAGGCGGAGAGGGAGGTGACAGGTCGAGATATAGAAAGGAAATCCCAGAGCTCGGAGTGAGGCAACTGAAGGCACAGCCACTAATGGTATCAATATCAAAATCAGGGGTATGCAAGAGGCCATAATTAAAAGACACAGAAAACCGTAAGACCAGTTTCGATCAGGTTTGGATAATATTAATGCAGATCGTATGAAAAACATTCAAATCCTCAGCACCCTTCTCATTCTAAAGACAGAGCTGAAACAAACTAAGATAAGGTAAGTGGAGCTCTCAATTTTATTTCAATTGCTTATTTTCCATCAGTGGGTTAACCTTGTTTGGAGATCATCAAATTTTCAACTCCATAGACTCTAGTATCTCTGAATATCATTACATGACTATAGATCTCTGCCTAAACTCCATAGTATCACAGATGCCAGTCTTCAGTGAACTCCACTCACTCCATGTGATATTAAGAAACTAGCTACTAAGGCATTAGATACTGAAAGGCTACAGGCCATAAGACTGTAAGATGTGGGAACAGAAATTGCTGATTCGACCGATCGGGTCTGCTCCGCCATTCGATAAGATGATGACTGATTATTTTCAACTCTGCTTTCCTGCCTTTTCCCATTATGCTTAGTTATCTTATTGATTAAAAATCTGTCTATCTCAGCCTTGAATATACTTAACAATCCCTCCTCAACAGCTCTGTGTTGTAAAAACGTCCACAGATTCTCAACCCTCTGACAGAAGAAATTCGTCCTCATCTCAATCCTAACTGAGTTGTCCATTTAAGACAGTGATGAGGAGAAGTGTTTTTCTCAGAAGGTAGTGAATCTGTGGAATTCTTTATCATAGAGGGCTGTTGTGGCTGGGTCACTAAGGATACTCAAGACTGAGATAGACAGACTTTTAATCTGTAAGGGAATCAAGGGGATAAGGCAGGAAAATAGGGTTAAGGATTAACAGATCAGTCATATTCTCACTGAATGGACTCAGTGGCTTACGCCTTATGGTATTATACATATCTAGTATTCAAATCTTGATGTCTGACTATGTAAATATTTTGAGACACATTATAATTAAGGTCGACACTGTTAACTTGAACATTATTGTGTTACACTTGAATGAAAGATAAGAAAATAAAAAAATCTCATGCATGCTGGTTTCTTTTGATTTCTGATTAGCCTGATATTTTGCCAATTAATTCACTCAACAAAAACAATAAAGAGACACTTTGTCCTTAAAAGAAGTTTAATTTGCCCTTTGGTCATGGAATAATATATTTTATCCTTCTAAGCTACAAATGGCATGAGCAACCACTTGGAAATGCTGAATTTATGTGCTGGATTTTATTGTCCCCAATAAAATCCTCATTGGCATATTACGAGGATTTCAGCTTCGTAATATGCCATGGTCACCTGCCCTCCACACACACCCTTGCTGTCACCTTATTTTTATCAGTACATGCCAATAGGTCAGTTGTGACCCTTAAGTGGTAAATGAACTGGTGACTTAAAAGCTTCATCATATTGTCACTAGGACCAACCAGTGGAGGAGGGGTCCAGCTTTTACTGCGGCTGCTGAAAGCAGACAAGGGGCTTTGGGGTGCCTCGTTAACTGGAACCCCAATCTCCCACACCTCCAGTTCCTTTGAGCCCCTGGCCTGCCTGTTCTGACCCTGACGCATTTCGTGCATCAATCCCTGCTCACTTTTCATTACAGCTCCAGCTCCCCAGTGTTTGAGACTGTTGTAGTTCTTACCGTGGTAACTACTTCAAGAAATGCTGCTAGGACCAGGGAGCTGCCTGCCTCACTCGGTTACCCACGTCACAGCTCAAACATTTAACTTCCCTCCAAGCTTTCAAGGCCTGTGGGGAAAGCTTTTCATTGGGTGGTCAGGGACTGTAATATTTACTAGGGTTAACAGTTGCTAATCAAATAACAGATTTTGCTGTGTAAAAATAGTCCTCTCCAGTATCATTGTTAACCTGGAAATAAAGTTTAACACCAAATCTGAGGACTTTTTTAAACACTAAAACACAACATATTGTTTTAAGGTAGCAGTTTCTAATATTTACTGAAAAATGTTTTTTTATTGTTTGATGTGTTTTATGATATAATGATGCAGTTAATGTCAAAAAAAATCTAAAATTTGGATAGACTCCCCAAAACAAGTACCAGGACCTCAATTAGCAATTACTCTATACCCATTCAGCGTCATGCAGGTAACTTTTTTATGCTACCCATTGATTGGATAATATTGGCTTGCAACCTAGCAGTAAGTGTGCTGCTGATTGGCTGCGATAAAGAGTGCTAATTTTATTCAAGGCTAAGACCTTTTATGTCGAGCCTACACTATTTAAACACTATTGCAGCCGGTACTGAAAGTGGCTGGAGAGGAATCTCTAGTACACATTCGCGAGAAGGTTGGCAAAGAGTGAGCGGTCAGATTGGCTGATGCAGTACTCAAGGCCATGGTGTTGGAGATGGACAAGTGGCAGCAGATCCTCTTCTCATCAGAGGCCCTCCAAACAAACACTTAAAAGGCAATGGGCACAATCATGGAGGTCAATGTCAATAATCTTACTTCGATAGAAGTTTAATGACCTCACAGGAAATTTATTTTCAAATACCATCTACTTAAAACTGAACCATGAGCTTCACACTGTACCTAATAGAGCATAGCACATTGTTCACCTGCTAAGAACCTCTAGGTCATCCTCCTGCCCTTACCACTGTTGTGAATCTCGTACCCTCATCTCAGTTTGCACACACTACAAGACATTCAACAATGGCAGCCACATCACCTAAACAGTTTGCACCACACGTACTGAGACAGTTCAATCTCTCTTTCATGATAATGTGGCACAGCGCTGGAAACAGCAGGAGCTAAGCAGTGAGGTCAGGCATGAAGAAGAAGTTTGGAGCATAACTGGAGCAGTTGAAGCCATGGCCAGTGGTGGTGCTGAGAACAAAGCAAATGATCTGATCTCCAAACCCAGTTTGTTTTCTCACATCTCACTTCTGTCTCATTTCACAATATAGTTTGGTTTGCAAGCTGCCTTTGGTGTAAGCATGCACCTCTTGTTTTTCCTTCTTTTAAATATCCAAGATCTGTTTCTTGGTCAGACACTGATACCAACACAGAAATACTAAAACGATTAGGCATTGTTTCTGAATGAAACACCATCATTAGATCTCACACAGCCAGCAGCAGTTCATGTATTAGGTAGCATGTATAATCTAGTCAGTAATACCCAGTTTGGATTCCATCAGAGCCACTCAGCTCCTGCCCTCATTACAGCCTTGGTTCAAACATGGACAAAACACATGAATTCCAGATGTGATGTTAGAGTGACAGCCTTTGACATCAAGACCGCATTTGATTGAGTGTGGCATCAAGGGGCCCTGGCAAAACTGGAATCGGTGTGTATCGGGGTGCAAGCTCCTCATTGATTAGAGGCATAGCTGTCACATAGGAAGGTGGTTGTGGTTATTGCAGGTAAGTCATCTCAGCTCCAGGACATCTCTGCAGGAGTTCCTCAGGGTAGTGTCCTCAACCCGACCATCTTCAGTTGCTTCACAAATGACCTTCCCTCCATCATAAGGTCTGAAGTGGAGATATTCACTGATGGTTGCACTATGTTCAGCACCATTTGTAACTCCTCAGATACTGAAGCAGTATTCAAATGCAACAAGATTTGGACAATATCCAGGCTTAGACTGACAAGTAGCAAGTAAGATTCACACCACACAAATGCCAAGCAATGACCGCCTCCAATAAGAGATAATTGAATGACTTCACTTTCATACTGAATAGTCACTGAATCCCGCAATATCAATATCCTGCCATTACCATTGACCTGAAACCCAACTGGATTCACCATATAAAAACAGTCGTTACAAGAGAAGGTCAGGGATTAGGAATACAATGGTAAGTAACTCCCTTGCTGACTCCCCAGAGCCTGTCTGCCATCTACAAGACAGAAGTGTGATGTAATACTCTACACTTGCCTGGATGAGTGCAGCTTGAACAACAAGAAGTTTGACACTATCCCAGGAAAAAGCAACCTACTTGATTGGCACCACATCCACAAACATCCATTCTGTCTACAACCAACTCCCTCCTGGATGGTGTCAAGCTTCTTGAGTGTTGTTGGAGCTGCAGTTCTACAGGCAAGTATGGATTATTCTATCACACTCTTGACACTTACGGTAGAGAGGCTTTGGGTGCTGCCCTTGCTATATTATCCACAAACAGTTGAAATCCTCCAATTTACATTATTGCATTGATCATTTAAATACAGTAGTTGTTGGTGGATAGAGAGCAAAGGCTGTACTCAAAATCAATTACTGCTGGATGTAATCAGGAAAAAAACAGGGATATACATTTCCCAAACAATGGGAAGAAAGTAACCTCTGCTTTCACCAAGGAGGCATGGTTCGTGTAACTGAGGAAGCGAGCAGCAGGATTTTAGGGAGTGTAGGACACTGTTTAATGACCATACCAAGCCAAGAAAAGTCAATACATTTGCTAGTTTGTGTTTTTGGTTATCCAGCCTTCGCTTTCTATGTTCGTCATCAACCTCCCTTTTCCTTGTTAATTTCATTCATTTCTACCACTCCTGTGCTTACTTGTGTGTATGTTACATTGTCACTCTCACTGAATGCATTGCATCAATTGGGTGAAAACCTGACTTTTGCTCCCAGGTCTGTTTGCTCACCTCTAAAAGGAGAAGAGAAGGCAAAGAAAAGGGAGAGAGTGCACAATCTGATTTCTTTAAGTTGGCAATGGAGAAACATAGAATTTGCAAACACCTAGAGACAGTATCACAATACACATGTATCCTTTGATTAGTGATAGAACTGAGCAGCCTGAGTATGGTGACTGTCAAGATTATGACTTTGCAATGATTAAATCACAACCCTTTATTTTGTCTTCACAGGTGCAGCTATTGTCATTGGACATCCATGAGGATGAGTCCTTAGAGGACCTCACTCCTTCTGGGCATGCACCACCACAGAAGGTGCAACCACACACACTAGTATGGTTCTACTTAGATAGTTTGCCAGATTTTCACCGAATGTGCATGAATGGACAGTAGTGGATGATCCAGGTCAGGGAGCACAGTGGAGTTGTCACTGAGAAGTAAAATTCAAGAGACACATCAGCAACCTAGAGAAGTATTAACAGATGTGCTGCATAAACTCTCTGTCTCCACTGTACTGGTGGAGACCAAAAAGGAGCAGAGTTGATGATGCAAGGTCTGCCTCATCCAGGAATGTGAAAAGGTCTGCCATGGAGAGGAAGCCCACCTCATGGGAGCTTTGAACATCCTCCGAAATGAGTTCATGCAGGCGATGACCATAGCTGTGTAGAGGCCAAAAAATGTTGTGACCTTAAAAAGTGCTACTGATTGCTGCCAGGTTGCAATACATATTGGAGAAGGTGAGGACTGCATATGCTGGAGAGTCAGAGTTGAAAAGTGTGGCTCTGGAAAGGTACAGCAGATCAGGCAGCATTAGCCTTTAGGAGGGATGATGGCAAAAGTGGGTGTGGAAATGGGAATTCTACTCTTTTCCCGATTCTTCTCACTGTCTCAGTACCTCACAGTACCTAACTTCATCTCCTATTTTTGGGATGACCTTCAGAGGGCATGAGCCAATAGTTGTCTCATTGCTGGAATATCTGGCAAGCCTCTGGTTCCTAGTGGGATGGGTTTCTCCATGTTAATTTTGATATGATTATGAACCAGTTCTGGATTGTTGGACAAGCTCATAATGCTTTATAATATTGCCAAAAATGTGCAGTCAGTGGAAATCAGCCAACTATCCTGAGCTATTGTGATTGTGAGGCAAATTTTGTTGGAACTTGAAAGCAATCGTAAATAATCTGCTCACTATATTTATGAGGATCCGACTGGGAGTCACTGAATATCTCTCCAGTCGTGCCCTGGAAGAAATCAGTGATGAAAAAGTGCAGGGAATTGGTCAGTGTTGGAGCTATGGCTAATTTGTGGCCACTGGGGCCAACAGTGAGCAGCACCTCCTGTGGAAGGCTGCAAGCTGCCACCACCTCGATGTGACAACTTCAACCTGAGGAAGTATCACTTTTCCAAAAGGTCAAGGAAAATGAGCCTCTGTTTGTAAAGGCTATGACCTGGCTAGTGTCTCCCGTGACATCAGCCTTATTTGACTGCCTGTGTGGAGTTTGCACGTTCTCCCTGTGTCTGGATTTCCTCCCACAGTCTAATGTTAGGTGAACTGGCCAAGCTAAATTGCCCATGGTGTTCAGGGATGTGTTGGTTAAGTGCATTCCAGGGGAAATGTAGAATGCTAGAGTAGGGGAATGGGTCTGGGTGGGTTACTCTTTGGAGGGTCAGTGTGGACTTTTTGGGCTGAATGAGTTGTTTCCACACTGAATGGATTCTATGAAATATTGCAGATTCTTCTCTCTTTTCATTTGGTGTCAAACACATCCAATATACTTTTTGTCATGATCTGATCACTTTGAAATCCTCCAAGATTATAAAAA
The DNA here is from genome assembly GCF_004010195.1 of Chiloscyllium plagiosum. Classification (NCBI taxonomy): domain Eukaryota; kingdom Metazoa; phylum Chordata; class Chondrichthyes; order Orectolobiformes; family Hemiscylliidae; genus Chiloscyllium; species Chiloscyllium plagiosum. Next base: position 56,220,188 of record NC_057713.1, on the reverse strand, counting down.
GCTGTATCCAAACAAAAGCTCTCTGATAAACATTTGCCTGAAAGAAAGGAGACAGTGGCTACTATAAGTGACCTTCCTTTCAGGTGAAGAATGGCATGTTTAAGCCTGAAATAGCTGATACATACCTGCTATATTGCAATAATTAATTAAACAATTTTACGTGGGTTTCTTGTCAACATCAAAATAGGTCTCCATGAAATCCACAGTTGGTGCATTGTATCCTGATTGAGTGCCCGCTCTAAAAATGCCCCAGATTTCATTCGTTGTTGGATTTTGCTTTTACTTTTATACTTTAATTCTCGATCTTTTACTTTTCTCTTTTAATATTTTCTTTCTTCCGCTCTTTTTGTTTTCTTTCTTTCTCTTTTTTTCTGCACGCGATTTCCCATTGAATTAAATAATCTCACAGATACTTTCTGGTTTAAATTCTGCTCTTAAACTGCTCTACTCTTTAAACATTTTTCAATCTGTTTGATTAAGGAGTTACAAGGTTGCTTGCTCTGTTCACAATGGTCCTGTATGTTCTGTAGAGGATGCTGTGCATTTTAGATGACACGAACTTAAGGTGTAAACACACATGAAAAGGCTGGCACAATTAAGATCAAATGCCACTTCCATTCAATTAATTATTTAATGTGTAAAGTCATGTTCATTCACTTAAATATGCACTTGAACAGATATTCATTCCATTGACCCACATTTTTTTTTTAAGTATGTAATCTCAATCCAGTATTATTTAATATAAATATTTATGCCCTTTTTGCATTATGCTGTAACTTAGTGGCTGCACAGTCATTGGATCTTCTGCACAGACAAATACTAGCACATATAAATATCTAAATAATTTTAATTTTGCTATTACAAGAGTTACCTTAAATCATTCCCACATTTGTTTCTTATTTCCAATTTACTGTCATTCATTAAGCATTACAGGGACACCAACTGGCAGATAATATGTACTGTATGAAACATCTGACAATCTGATAACCCTCAGTTTTGATCAGACTGAACTATTCTGATTGATGAGTTTAATGGTTGTGTCCATGAGTTGATTTACTTGGTCAAAGTCCCTGTGGAGCCTGAGGAGGACTGGAGCTTGTGATACAAAAGGATAGTTGCTTGTGATTGCAGAAAAATACGAATTTTGTCAAAACTTTTTGCCTTATACTCATCTGGACAATCCTCAAGAAATATCAAAGGGGAAGACCAGCAATTCTAGTGTAGAAGAAGGGAATGCTAATTGGTTGGCAATGATTCTGATTGGTGAAAGGATTGCCATGGAAAATATACCGATTAATGGTGATTGACAGTTAACAGTCAAGCTTTGTTCAAACTAGGCAGGTTGACACTAATTGGTCATAAAATGAACCAGTGAATGGCCGTTACCTATTTTGTTGAGTTCAAACACACATGTTGTTCTGACTGCAAAGAACAGGGCCCTATGTATTAATATTAGGTAACTTTTCATATATGCAAGTGTGCCACACTGCAAGCCTGAATGATAAACCTATGACCAATTACCCTTACCAACAGAGTCAACCTGCAACAAAGTCAATTATAATTACCAACAAAATCTGGCAATCAGCATTCATGACTACTGTCACCATGGCAATGCCTCAACCAGTCAGAGTCCACTTGCCAACCAATTAGAATAATCATAGAATGCTTACGGTGTTGAAACAGGCTCTTTGGCCCAACAAGTCCCCACTGACCCACTGAAGAGTAACCCACCCAGACCTGTTCCCCTACCCTATTATCCTATATTTACCCAGACCAATGCACCGAACCTACACATCCATGAACACTGTGGCCAATTTAGCATGGCCAGTTCACCTAACCTACATCTTTAGACTGTGGAAGGAAACCGGAGCATCCAGAGGAAACCCACACAGACACTAGGAGAGTGTATAAACTCCATACAGACAATTTCCTGAGGCTGGAATCGAACCTGACTCCCATGCACTGTGAGGAAGCAGTGCTAACCACTGAGCCACTGTGCTGCCCAAAAATTAGCATTTTTCTCTCTTACAGTATAAATGTTGGTTTTCCTCTTGGCTTTATTTTTGTTACTGAAAAGTGAAAAATGAAAAGTTTAACAAAATGTGTCTTTTTCAGCAATACTGAACCAATAGCTAAATTGTTGCTACAAACTTTGAATCCTAACAAGCTCTTGCCATCAGTGTTAGATTCTGAAATTCTAACAAGCGGATTTGAAGGAAAAAGAGTGTTCAGTTCTTGAATAGTATTAAACCTATTGAATATGAACCAGCCTTTTCAACTCAAATACGAACAATTCCTAATAGACTTTCATTTTCAATGATGACAAGTGACAAAACCAGACAGTAGATAAAATTTGTACTAAGACTGCATGAAGACCTGCCTTTATCACATGGACAACATTATGCAACCTTTCCCAGAGTGAGAAGTTTTAAGTGAAAGAATAACTAGACATCCTGAAATGCAACTGTAATATACTATTTGACCACAGATATTTCAGAGGTTTACATTAATAGTGAGATATCTATGCGTTCTTGAAAAGCAAATCATCCTTTAGATGTTTTTGGTGAGTTTTGTGTAGTGTTACAAATTATTTTAATTCATTTCTTACCTATGTTCTAAGAGTTATATGGTATATATTGATGGTATTCACTGTGTGGTTTAGAGAAATTAACTGTGTGTTGATTCTGAGTAAAATGATTTATTTTTTAAGTTAAACATGTTAGTGCTGTGAAAAGGTTGCTGAATGAAAGAAATTGTAGATGATGCTTTACTTGTTTTCCGTTTCTTTTTAAATAGTAACTAATACATTTCCTGATGAATCAGTATCTGCAATACCTCACTTGGATATTCAGTGGTACAGACGCGAAATGTTCCCTGTTCAATCCCTGGTCTGTTCTGAATTTCTTATCCAATTGGGATAGTCATTGGACTCAGTTTCTGGCTTTAGAAAGGGCTAAAACACAAACAGCTTTCCAGATTTGATTTGGGATTACTGTTCATTAACTCTGCTGAAATGTATCTCTGTATTTACATCAGGTCAGGCGCAGACAAGGCTCAGCTCTAATGTGTTCAATTGTCAAATAATCTGTCAGTATTCATTGTCTTGGATCAAAAGAATTAACCACTTTGACAAGGCTATTGGAGAGTTTTTAATTCCCATGACGCTTTATTACATCAGGAAAAATGTGTGAAAATTGTGTGTGCATGGCATGGCTTAATGATTACTTATGTCCCCATTACAGTTAGTGGAAACTCAGCAGGAGTTAAAGCATTAATACACAGAGAGTGGTAAGGGCGTGGAATGCCCTACCTGCTAATGTAGTCAACTCAGCCACATTAGGGTGATTTAGACAATCCTTAGATAAGTACATGGATGATTTTGGGATAATGTAGAGGGATGAGCTGAGAATAATTCACAGGTCAGTGCAACATCGAAGGCCGAAGGGCCTGTTCTGCGCTGTATTGTTCTATGTTCTATTTAAGTGTGTAAATAATTTACTTGGTAATGCACATTTACTTCCAGGTATTAGCCATGGCTCAGTCGTTGCAGGAGTTATTGGCGCTAAGAAACCTCAATACGATATCTGGGGTAAAACTGTAAACTTAGCAAGCCGCATGGATAGCACAGGCATTAGTGGCAAGATACAAGTGCCTGAAGATACATATCTTATCCTGAAGGACAAAGGATTTGCCTTTGAGTACAGAGGTGAAATATACGTCAAAGGGATAAGTGAACAAGAAGGGAAGGTAAAAACATTCTTTCTTCTGGGAAGAGTTCTGCCAAATCCACTTATATTGCAACCAAGAAAATTAACTGGTCAATATTCACTAGCTGCTGTTGTTCTTGGACTTGTACAGTCTTTAAACAGACAAAAACAAAAGCAAATTCTGAATGAAAATAAGAACACTGGCATAATTAAGGGACACTACAACAGGAGGATATTACTAACTTCCAATGTACCTGAAGCAGTGACACAAGTCGAAGACTCAGAAAAAACTGAATTGCCATAATTACAATTTAATTGTTGAGATTTTGTATTTCTTTTATATATTATATATATAAATAAAAAGGTTTACTTTTTTAAAACTGGTCTAGTGCTTTAAAGTCTGCATCTTTACACTATTGAAAAATCTCCAAAGAAGTTCAGGCTACACATCTCTGTTCAATAGTTAATAAGAATTCTTAGCCACATTAACACCACAGATGAGTTCATGCATTTCATCACCATGTTCATGGACAAATCTTTACAAAATAGCTGTGCTCTGTTGCTAGAACTAGAGAAATATTCCAGTCCTATTAAGAAAAAATTGAAGACAATATTAATGGTTACATGGACAAATGTGGATTAATAAGGAAAACTGATATGAATTTGATAAAGACAAATCAAATTTTAAATTGAGTTGCTTATTAAGAAGAGTAAGAGTGAATTCATGAAGGTAATGTGATTGATGTGACATACAGAGATTTCCAAAAGGCATTTAATAACATGTCACAAAACAGGCTTGTCAGTAAAGTTGAAGCTAGTGAAATATAAAAAGATAGTGACAGCAGTGGTGCACTGTTGGGTGAGTGACAAGGAATAGACAGCAATGGTGAATGGCTATTTTTCATACTGGAAGAACATTGTTAAGGGTCCCCATGGGGGTCAGTAGGATAATTACATTTCTTGATCGATATTAATGACTTAGACTTGAGACACAATTTCAAAATTTGCAGAAGGCATAAAACCTGGATATCTTGTGAACTGAAGAGTATGCTGATAGATTACATGAGGAAATAGGTTGGTGGAATATGTGGAGAAATAGATGAAATTTAAGACAGGGAAGTGTGGAGTGATGTACTTTAATAGGAAAAATAAGGAAGAGCAATATAAAAAAGAATACTAATCTAAACATGGCATAAGAGCAAAGGAACGAGGGAATTCATTTGTACAAATTGTTGAAGATTGTGAAAGTAGTTAATAAAGTCAATTGGATTGTGGACTTTATACATAAAGGCAGGTGTTGAAACAACTCCAAAGAGGCTGGTATCCCATCATTGGGTTACCCTTTATTTACATATCTAGAGTCTTCAATATAGATCCAGCTCCCTCACAGCCAGACTGACATTCCTGTTCTTATCTGTCAGGGCATCCTGATTGGACCAGATGAATAGCCCCAATCAGGGAACTCATATTCTATGAGGTCTAACTGGCTGACCTCATTACAATCACTACATCAAGTTTGAGGTGACACAAAATAAATGCAAAGCCAGGTGTTTAGGCACAAAATGTCTGCAGAAGGATATAGACAAGTAAAGTGAGTGAAAAAAACTTGGCAGATGGAATATAGTGTAGAAATTTGTGAGGTTATGAGATTTGTTAAGAATAATAGAAAGCTGAAAATTGTATAGATGGGAAAACACTACACAAAGCTGGGGATACTCCTGCAGGAATCACATAAAGCTAGCGTACAAGTTTAGCCGGCAACTGGGAAGGCAAGTGGACTGGTGCTTTTTTTCCAAACAGAACGGAGTGTAAAAAAAAGAGGGCTTGCTAAATATATTCAAGGTCTTTGTTAGACAACTGTGAACTGTTTTGGTCCCCTTATCTAAGGGAAAATTATTGGAATTGAAGGCAGTCTAGAGAAGTTTGACTAGATTGATTCTGAATATGGAGAAATTTTCTTATGAGGAGAGATTGAGTAGTTTCAGTTTGTACTCATTGGGCTTTAGATGAATGAGAGGAGACCTTTTTGAAACATATAATATTTTTAGCAAACTTGACAGGGAGTTGTTGTTTTCTCTTGTGGACAGTTTAAGCCAGAGGGAATAATCCCAAAGTAAGGGATCACTCAATAACGACAGAGATGACGAGGATTGTTTTTCTCCCTGATGCTAATGAATCTGTGGAATACTTTACTGTAGAAAGCTGTAAAGGCTGGGTCATTAGTATGTTTGAGTCTGACATGGGTAGATTATTAATCAGGAAGGGAATCAGGTATTATGGGGATGAGACAGGAAAATGATTCAGGATTGTCAGATCAGCCATGATCTCATTGAATGATAAAGCAAACTTGATAACCCAAATAGTCTACTTCTGTTCGTATGTCTTATTGTCTTATTCTTAAAGGTAAAAACTATAAAGCCCACTGCTCCAATTGTTGATACATGTAGTCACTAACAATGCACAGTTGCATTTGGAAGTCTTGCAGACACAGTTTACTCATTGAGTCCAATATTAAAATGTTCTTTGAATCATTGTTTCAAAAGAACAAATACATTTCAGTCTGAACTGATTTGGAGAGTTTCTTTTAGATCAGCTGAACAGCTTGTTCCAGACAGGCTTTCCTCCATCTGTACCAGATAAAACAAGCACCTATCCAGGCCAGTTACTGTTCAAAGCAACTCAGCAGACTCCACAGCAATATAAGCAGTCATCACTGATCATGCGATTTCTGGGAGGTATTGCTAAAAGATTATCTCCAAGGTCCATAGTGAATTGTCAATTACCTATCTTAAAGAAACTATTCTATATCCATAAAACCTGAAATAAATTGTTTTGTCCACAATCCATCAAGACTTAAAGCTTCCAAGTGATAACAAATGTAAAGCGTTTTAGTAACAAATATTAAAGACGTCTTAGATTTTAAAAAACTTTAATTATAAGACCATAAAATCATAAGGAATATGAACAGGAATAGGCCATTCAGACGCTCGAGCCTTTTCCACCATTCAATAACTAATCCAATGTCCTCATATTTACTTCCCTGCATTTTCCCCATAATCCTTGATTGCTCAGGAATTTATCCATCTCAGCCTTAAACATACACAAGGATTCTTCCCCCAGAGCTTTCTGTGGCAAGGAGTCCCAAAGACTCTCAATTCCTGACAGCAGAAATTCCTCCTCATCTTAGTCTTGAATTAGCACCCCCTTATTCTGAGACTCTGCCCTCTGGTCTGAGACTTTCCCATGATGGGAGGCATCCTCTCAGCATTTACCGTCAAGCCCTGAAGATTCCTATATGTTTCAATGAGATTACTTATTTTTAGAAACTCTAGTGAATAAAATCCCAATTGTGGTATTCCCTTTCTACTATAATTAAACATCAACATCCCAACTTTTTTTTAACTTCTAAAAAAGTTTAAATAAAACTTGTTTGTTACTGCCTAGTTTGCTGTCTGTGAGAATTCTTCAATGTGCTAGTTTGCTTAGCTTTTTTGATGACATCACTGTTGCCAGATGTCAGAGGTCACCCACTAGAGTACTGATTGTCATCTTGCCCTTACTGAGCAAGAAGATTCAATTTCATTAATGTTGAGCAAGATTCACAACTTAGGTAGACTGCCACTATGTTTCTCAGAATATGTTTCAGTTATTTGATTTCATGGAAGATGAAAGCCACTTCTCAATGAAACACAAATAATTTGCTGCTTGTTAATTTCTTGTTTCTACTCCTGCTGCCTCCAAATGACAAAATATTTCGATCAGCCTGATCACTCTCTGAAGAGTTATTAAAGTTATTAAGGACAGTGATCCAATTTTTAAAAAAATTTACATAACGTATCTTGTGACATGAGGAATGCAAAGTTCAAAAGTGATGGGCAATGTTGCAACAATCGGGAGGTTCAAATGTGTAATTTTGACCAGCTGGGGCCACATACCAACCTCTCAATGTTTCCAGCCCTTGTATTCATATGAAAGGATAGGATATTAATGCCATAAAATGAGAGATTACAGAAAATTGGCCATGAGCTGAAGATTTATTAAATGTCAGGACACACTGTTCAGAAATGGGAGGAAACAGAGTATAAGCAATGTAAATTCAGAGCATTGCTGGCAATTTTAAGAGCATAGGTGCTAATACGTAGAGATTTGTTGAGATTTTCCTCTCCCTGAGTCTCCGAATGTATCGACTGGTTAAATCGTATCAATTTACTATTTTGAAGTAAATTGGAGCATTCCATTAGAAACAGACCAATTAACAGGTTGTCACTATCCATGATATTTGACCATGACCTGGATCAATCTTACCTCTGCCTCAACTCGCTCTTCTGGGATGTACTAGAATCGACACAGTAGCTAGTGATAAAGGAAAGTCTTCCTGTTTTGGAAAAGAGGCGACTAGCATGAATCGTTAGACAAGATATCAAAGATAGCACAGAAAATTCAAAAACTTAGGAAAGACCTGGAAGGTAAGGACCTCGCCTTTGCTGGTATTTCTTGGGGTGGTGTGGGCAAGAGGAGGGGGATTTGGTGTGGGCTGGATGCTCTGTAAACCAAAATTATAGAGCCTGATGTTTGGTAAACATACGGGAAGGGAAATCCCTACACTGTTAATTCCTTCTCCCCAGTCCCCTTAGGAATTGAGGCAATTAAAATATGAATTCTCAGTTCCCTTAAGGTAAGAGATCAGGAAGTTACTTTACCAAATGTCACACCCCTGAACGGCAGCAGCGCTAGAAATTCCAGACCAGAGACAGGGTGGATCAGACGATTGCCTGAGATGAACCTGGAGCAGCTCAGATGCGTATTCTTTTCATACTAATTCAGTTCCTTCCTCTGATCCCTGTACAGTCTGTAAAAGGAGCTGCATTGAAGAGGTATAAATGGTAACTGGCAGTTGCAAACAATAAAAGTTGCATGGCAATTCTACATGTGAGTTGCTGTTGCAAAATATTTATAACTGACTTTCTGTGTATGTCCTGTGTACTGGGGTACTGGAATTCTTAAAGTATGTGTAACACAGAATTCTTAACTGAATTTCAATTGAACTATAGGGATTGTCTCAAAGTAAAGGCTATTTTAATTTATCTGACTAATGTGATCCTGGAATTATGTTTCTCATTTAGAAACTGACTAGAACAGCACATCATTGGTATTCTTCAAACAAGTGAAATGGACCCATCAAGTACTCATGTCCAGTGGGAGTGGAATGACCCCATCCATTATAATTAGCAGTATTTCTTGATGGAGAGGATGGGAAGGTGATAGTGAATCAGCATATAAAGGAGTGACGCTCTGAAAGCTAGTGTGCTTCCAATTAAACCTGTTGGACTATAACCTGTGTGATTTTTAACTAAGCATATAATCCATCCACTAAAAACAGCCTTTGGTATGGAAATAGAACATAGAACATTACAGTGCAGTACAGGCCCTTCGGCCCTCGATGTTGTGCCACTCTGTGAAACCAATCTGAAGCCAAACTAACCTACACTATTCCATTCTCGTTCATGTACCTATCCAATGACTACTTAAGTGCCCGTAAAGTTGGCGAGCCTACAACTGTTGCAAGCAGTGGGTTCCACGCCCCTACTACTCTTGAGTAAAGAAACTACCTCTGACATCTGTCCTATATCTATCACCCCTCAATTTGAAGCTACTTGCCATGTATAAAGTGTGGTGTGGAAAATAAATAAAGCATTAATGTACTTTGGATCTTCAATGCAATAAAGTTAATTTTCATTTGGTCACCCTTTGGAATCCTGTGATTTTAATACATTCTTGGGAATTAATGTACTTTTTCAAAAGCACTATGAAAAGACAGCAGACTGTGACTTTATCCCCTGGAAGATATCTTGATATATCATAAACCAAATGAGCTCATGTTTTGTGAAATGATCTTCCTTCTCAGCATCACTTTCTACCCTTACCATGTATATCAGCAGCTGCAGGTATTGCACATTTATTTCCGTACAAACATAGCAAATTGGCATAAAGCCAATTAATTTCTGATTAGCATCTTTTCAGGGTCAGGACAATGCTGTAATTTCAAAGTTTTCCAGTTACTCATTAACTGAAAATGTTACTGCTGCAAGGGTGCAACTGTTTATCTGCTGTGCAGCACGTACCTCATCAGTAAGAGTCAAAAATCATAAAGTTCGACCTAATCTCTAGTGTCATAGTTAAGTGACAGACTTTATTCCGATTGGAAACCTAGGATCAAAAATGAGGCCATGCTCTTGAAATAAGTGAATTGCATTTAAATAATTGAGAACAGGTTTCAGGCTGAACAACCCTACTGAGTGAAATTTCAATCATTGCATGCACTTTGTCCTCACATTGTGACATTTTCCAAAGTATAAGAGTTATTTGCTTTATTGTCAAGGCCCAAAGGTTTGCTTGGGATCACTAACCTTATCACAGAGTACGGATCTCTGTAAAACCCCCAGGTCTGCCGGGTTGGCGTAGGTTAGTCATGAAACGTATTCCTTAGGACTTTCAAATGAATATGTACACCAAAACACTGAAAATTATTATAAATATGACAGCCCTTTTTGGACTATCTGGATGTTGATTTACCTGCCATCTTAACTAGGGCTTTTGTGTAGCCATGATCTGACTTAGTGAACTTGATACCCTTGAAGGAAGGATTTCGAATAAATTCATGTGTAATACTCAATACTCTTGTAGGTTAAGAGCTAATGTTTCGTTGTGTTGAGCTGTTTTACTTATTTATTAATTGCCTTTACTGATTTGTTCGTCTTGCACATGAGTATAGTTGTGTTTTGTTTGCGTTTTGTTTTGTTATATATTTAGAGAAGTGTTTTATCTTGGTTTATAATCGTTGTAATTTTTTAATTTAAGAAAAGATCTTTTCATCTCAATAAAAATATCTATTAAAAAAATTCTGGCTCTCACAAAATTCTTTTTATTCTCTGTGAGAGGTAATTTCGGTTTAAACTTTAAGATGTGCCTGGACCACAGACTGATCTATAATAAAAGACAAAACTTTTGTTTCTTTTCTAGAACATTTTATATACTCAAAAGTAGAATAGTTTAAATTGTGCAGAATGCTGACAATTTGTGAGCAGAGTAAAAACAAACAGGCTAGTTTAAATTGTGTAGAATGCTGACAATTTGTGAGCAGAGTAAAAACAAACAGGCCCTTGATTGATGAAACCATTAACACAGGCAGGGAAGGATGAGTCCTTGACTGATAAGACTGCAGGATAGGGGAACGACTCGAGAGACATCTGTTACAGATTGAAGTCTTTGACTGATAAGACTACAGGGTGAGAAAAACAAAAACTTTAGAGACTCTGGAGCCATTTGTTGCAGACTTTGTGATAAGAATAATGATATTTTTAAGAATGTGAACCTCATGGCTTGTTAGAGCCAAGGAGAGGAGGGACTTGTACTGTATATAATGGGAGACTTTGTAAGCCTCAGCGCGCCTTTTCTTCAAGGGTGCCCAACTCTGCAGACTTGACTTGTTAATAAAACTTTGTTTTCCTGAATTTGTCTAGAGCGATTATTGAGAAGCGATTTTCGTTTCTAACATTCTCCCACCAAGTTAGGACATAATCAGGTTGGCTCAATTAAGAGTGATTTATTGAACTCAATCAAGCATTAATTTTTTCAGATCCTTATACAACAGCACTTCACTGTCCCCACCCAGATATTTTTCTGTTACCTAATATTTGTTTAGATAGTTACATTTACAGCTACCCCATTTTGAACCAAATCTTTGACTTTTCAAATTCAGATGATCTGGAGAACATTTTTTTTCTTCAAACTTGGAAGAATGGTAAATTGTTGTGTCAGTTAGTTACCCTGAACTGTCTTCCTAATGATCTGAGATTTGAACTGGAGAACCCTTTATCCCCTGTACTTGTTTCCATGGGGTTTTATACATCACATCTTCAAGTTGAGTTAAATCTGTGCTGAAGTAGATAGGTTTTTTTATTTTAAATTGTTGAATAATTTGGACTTTCTAATTTGCTTTCTGCTGCTGAATTATTGGTGAAATCAACTTGCTCAATTTTTCAATTACTAGATTCCTTCTTGTTGACATTGCTTTATGGTTGTTGAGGAATCAACTTTGAAACATAAGAAGAATATGAAGAATATAAGAACATTTGATCCTGTCTCTTCCTCGTCATTTCATCATCTAATAAGTGACTTGTATTTTTCATAACCAGGTGTCCACTGTGCAATGTTCCAATCATTTCAGTTGCAGATGCTTCAGTTGTCCCAAGTTGGCTCTGCCGTTCAGTTGCTGCCTCTTTATTTTCCTTCTTTCTCAAAGTTTGTTGTTAATTAGAATCTCAAGTCCATTAGTTGGTAGTCCAAATCAATATGGACACAGCTTTCCAGCTCATTGATGGCATGATAAAACTTCCTATTCCAACATAATTAACTTCAGGAGATTATGATGTTTCTGTTAAGATTCAGTCAGGAGCTAACAGTGTTGTTAAATCTTTGATCAGCTATGCCTTCATTGGCTGAGTCTTGACTAGTCATTCTTTGATTGACTGTTTCTTGACCTTTCATTGTTTAACCTCTTCCAGCTTTTAAAGATGATTGAGGTAAATACATGTCTTTCCACTCAGGAATGAGAATTCATGGTTGTGAAGTATTTTAAGGTTTTTTTAATGTTTGGTATTTAATATTGGAGAGTTACTTCTTGCATACATTTAATGTAAATGAGAAGTCCCCCGGACCATGTAGTTAAATATCTGTCAGCTGTAGGCAGTGTTTTGTCATAAAGACTTTCTATCTAATGATATTATTATACTTGTTCCACTGTATAACTTGGGATTCATGAGATGTTCTTTGACTCTGGGCCACTGGTTTCTCCTAGGAAAATTTGGGTTTGCCTTCTGCTGGAGACTCGTCCACCTCATTTATATATTTGTATGGGTCTTTTGCTTTTCTGTGATTGTGTCCTGCTTCAGCACATTTCTGAAATGCCTGATTGTTTTACAATAAAACTTTGAGTGTTAATAGATATTTATGCCTATGCCTATTATTCTCCAGCATTAGTCAGAGCTTTTAATGCCAGTTATCTGGATCGGTGTATTACAGGTGTCGTTTGTGGTTCTATACCTTAAGAATTGATACTTCTGAAGATGTCTTGCACCAGGTTTGATCTTCTCCTATAAGTGATGCTTCTGCACCTCTGCTTCACTCACCATCTGAAGACTTTTGAGTCAAGTCTTCTTTGCACTGTAATAAAATGACAAAGACATATCAATAATGACAAACGTTAATTCTCTTTAAGTCGCATCTCTCCACTAGTCTGTAGAAGTAATTCATTAAATAATATAAGCATTGTTTTGTTAGTCTTGTCCTTTCTAGAATTTTATTTGTTATGATTTTCAGTATCTCTTCAAAAGTGTATGTTTCTTCTTTTCTTCCTTGGCAAGTAATAACATAATCCACTATATTTTCAAACGTATACAGCTTCTGATATAGGACCCCCAGTTTAGAAGATATTCTATACTTCAAGCATTTTCTCTCTAGGATGTCCAGTTGATAATTTGTGAATCAAATTGATTAAACAGAAATTTATTATTCCTCGCAATACTATTTCTGATGCCATGACTTTCAATCATTATTGGGTATTTATGTTCTTTATAGATTTTTATTTCGTGGTAATGGCAGTTCTCCTGTGCTTTGCTACTGTTCTGGATCATTTTCCCAATTTTTGCTGCTGCGATAGGGGATCATTTTCCCATTTTTTGCTGCTGCTGCGATAGGGGATTCCCATAATTTAGTGGCTTTAGAATTTCCACTTATTAAAGCTTTAATGGAGGATTTCCTACTTCTCATAGCAATTGCTCATTTCCCTTAATTACCCTGTAGGTTTCTCTTCTGGCCATTTTTGTTCCATTTTTTTCACTTGCTCTGATATCTATGCTGTATGGCAGTGGCACCCATTCCGAGGTTATATTTTAAATTCTCATCTTCTCGGGCTGAATGAATGCTTTATTTAAAGTTTCCCCTTTGTACCAGGGACTACATTATTCTAGCAATCAATAGTATATTTTTCTTGAAGTGTCCTGGGTTACAGGATGTTTGCATGGGTATTGCTAAATTATACGTTCAGATCCCATGGTGACCACCAAGTTGTGTGTTTTTCTGTCCATTTCTTCTAATTGTGTGGGCTCTTTAGGGGCTTATGTGATCACATGTGCAATGGTAACCATTCTCTAGTTTAATAAGAAGAGTTTTGTAGAGTAAACTAGATGTTCATTGCAACTCCGCACATATTTACACATTATAAGAATATGCCCTACTTTATGGTAAGGATTGCTGGGAAAAGCTAGCCTTACATCTATCTCTCATGAAATTCTACTTTACTCTCTCCACAAGTCCTTGTGACATTATCACAGTAGGCAGTGCTTACCCACGCAACCAAATATCAACCCTTTCAGTTCCTTCCAGATATATAAGCAACAGAAACAGGACAGTGTAGGGAGCAAATCCTAGAGTATAGAGTCTATATGATTGAAGGGGGTGGTTGCCAGGAGAGGTCTGATTAAAATTAAAGTGGTCAAGCGATGAGAATTAGAAGCTTACAAATATCCCAGAGAGTGATGTGGTTGGAAAACGTAAGGCTAAGGAAGGGCGAAGTCATGAAACATTTGAAAGCCAGAGGCACAGTGTAATAACGGCAGTGGGGCAAAGGAGGAAACAACACCCAGAGCCAAAGCTATGACACCCTCTACCACCCCTCCCCCAATCCAACATCCAGGAGCCTGAAGGGCATTTATTCCTTAACTGGCTATAGCTCACAGCTCGGTCGACAACATTAAGTTCTAGGATCTCCACCAGTGAGACAAAAGTAGTACCGAAAGATTTGCCAGGCAATTGAAGACTGACAGCTTTCCATTTGTAACTGTATATGGAAGCCATGACTGCTGTCAGCAATTTACTTACATCTTCATCAGTAATCCATGTCAAAAGATGTGTAAGGGCAGAACTGTGGACATGTCAAGAAGTTCAATGGCAAACTGAAGAAAATTAAATTGAAAGAACGGCATAAAGTGATTCCTCGTATGTATCCCCCACCCAATTCTGTCCGGATGTAATATCAGGGCATTGACTGCAAACTAGGCCGTAAACAACATCACATATGGCAAGTGTCTCTCCTGCCATTGGTCCAATACCAGAGTTTGCAGACTGAATCCTAAAGGGGCCATCAACTGGCTGCTCTAGGGCCTCAATTGGCAGAAAGATCATTCACAATCCTGGATTTAATCAGAGAGAGAGAGACAGGAAGGTAGCAGGATCTCCACACTGTGCAGCCACTTGTCACCCCACCTTTGAACATTAAATGCTGCCCAAGGATGATATTTTTGAAATCAAGGTGTTGCTTGCCTGGGAGTCAATACTGATCAATGAGCACAAGGGAGATGATGAAATACGATTTGGTGCTGGTTAAGAGACAGGCAGCAGAGTTTTCAATGTCTAAAGTTGAGGGATGGTAGAATGGAGAATGCCAGCCAGGAGTGCATAAGTTTATCAATTTCTGCCCTCTTCACTGTCTCTGAATTTCAGGCATTTTATTAACTACAATTTTGCTGCATTATTAACCCTACTTAAGTTGTTTTACATGAGCAGTTTGCAAGAGCTGCAGACATTTAAATTGCTTCATTTGGAGTGGTTGAGAATAGGCATGCCACAAAAAGGAGTTTGAGTAAGGAGTAAGCTTAAATGGTTATTTTGACAGTATAGGAGTTGGGAGATCATGTCGCGGCTGTACAGGACATTGGTTAGGCCACTTCTGGAATATTGCAAGCAATTCTCTTCTCCTTCTGAAAATGTTCAGAAAAGATTTACAAGGATGTTGCCAGGGTTGGAGGGTTTGAGCTATAGAGAGAGGCTAAATAGACTGGGGTTGTTTTTCCTGGTACGTCGGAGGTTGCGGGGTGACATTATAAAATCATGAGGGGCATGGAGAAGGTAAATAGACAAAGTCTTTTCCCTGGGGTGTGGGAGTCCAGAACTAGAATATATAGGTTTAGAGTGAGAGGGGAAAGATATAAAAGGGACCTAAGAGGCAACTTTTTCAACATGTATGGAATGAGCTGCCAGAGGAATTGATGGAGGCTGGTTCAATTACAGTATTTAAAAGACAACTGGGTGTGTATATGAATAGGAAGGGTATAGAGGGATATGGACCAAGTGCTGGCAAATGGGACTAGATTAGGTTATGATATCTGGTCAGCACAGATGAAATGGACCAAAGTGTCTGTTTCCGTGCTGTACATCTCTATGACTCTATGACACTAAGTGTTTGGTTCACACCTGCTATTACTGCAGGTTGCACGTTTGTATACTTTTTATAAATCTATCTGGACATAACATGAACGTAGTACATAGAACAAGATAGAATTTAACTTTAGGAGGAAAAGTTATCATGGTATGAAGTTTCACATGATTGCATTTTATTAATTCACTAACGAAGATGTCTAATCTCAGCCATTTGTTTTAAACAAACAAAAAAAAGTAATATAAAACAAAGATGCTGGTAACCTGAAACAAAACAGAAATTGCTGGAGAAACCCAAGAGGTCCGTTAGCATCTGTGGAGAAAAAGCAGAGTTCCAAGTTCAGTGACCGTTCTTCAGTCCCTAATTTTAATTCCTTGGTATGAAACATAGAAAATAGATGCAGGAGTAGGCCACTCCTGCCCCACCATTCAATATGATCATGGCTGATCATGCAATCTCAATATCTCATTCCCGCCTGCTCCCCATACCCCTTGATCCCTTTAGCTTCAAGGGCCAAGTCCAGCTCCCTCTTGAATATAGCTAATGAAGTGGTCCCAACAGCTTCCTATAGGAAAGAATTCCATAGATTCACAATTCTCTGAATGAAGAAATTCTTTCTCATCTCAGTCCTGAATGGCTTACAAGTTATTCTTAGACTGTGACCCCTAGTTGTCCACTTCCCCAACATCAGAAATATTCTTCCTGCATCTAGCCTGTCCAGTCCCATTATGATTTTATATGTTTTTATGAGATCCCCCCCCCCCCCCTTATTCTTCTAAATTCCAACGAATACCAGCCCAGTTGATCATGTGTCAGTCCTGCCATCCTGGCAATCAGTCTGGTGAACCTTCGCTGGACTCTCTCAATTGCAAGAATGTCCTTCCTCAGACTAAGAGACCAAAACTGCACACAGTACTGAAGGTGTGGCCTCACCAAGGCCCTGTATAACTGCAGCATGAAGCTTGTAGCCAGTAGCTGAGGCAGATGGAAAACCATCAAGTCCTGTGCAGCATGAGACCTGTTCTTTTAAAGTCCCAAGTCTAACATGAACTGACCTCATCATTCTCCTGTTTAATAAAGGTGGGAAGAACCACCTAATTGGCAAATAAGGATGCATTTGGCACTGCAGTAGCCACTGCAAGTTCCATGGTTGAGATGAGAGTTGATTCAGCACTGGGGAAAGTAAGAGGAAAAGCGTGGGGTGAAGGAGAGATTTTCTTGTGGGGCCTAGAAGATTAACCCTGCACTTACTGGAAGGTAAATAGCAGTAATCTCATTTTCTGGGTATGTTCTAACAAGTACTCCTTTTGCAGCCAGGTCAGTTATACGTAGATGTTTCAAGTGATGTGTGCTTGATGTCTGCCATGGACTGCATGCAAAGGCCTTCACAGCTGAAGTAGAAGTCACATGATTCTGGCAAGCTAGCCAGTACATTACATACACTTGCAAACATCATTCTTTTAAAAAATTCCATGTATATCTTTTACAATTCCAAGTTACCTAATAAATATGTTACATAGAATATTAAAATTCCTTAACAAAACAGTCTGTTGAAGGGTCATTGGACACGAAACATTAACTCTGATTCCTCTCCACAGAAATGCTGCCAGACCTGGTCAGATTTTCCAACAATTTTTGTTTTTGTTTCAGATGTCCAGCATCTGAATTTCTTTCTTTTTTTGCCAGTGTGTTTATTTTAGACAGTTCCATTTTTGTCAGTTTGTTTATGCATATTATATGTACTGTTTGAATCATGCAAGTCTCCTAATGGTACTATATATATATTGTTCTTGTCAATTCATCTGCTATATGCTGCATTGATGTTTCTTTTCTGGGGAATAGCATTCCTATGGTGCGTTCTTTGACATAGTAATTTGTTGCGAATCAACATTTCTCTTGCTGAGGAACTATGGGCCTCTGGAGCTGCTGATCTTTCTGCAGGTGGTGAGGTCTTCCTGTTCAGCTGCCTGCAATGAAGGCCCAGGTGTGTGTGCAGATGTGCACATATGATCAAGGTGACAACTGGTCAACACAGATCCTAAATCGCCATGTGTTTCAACTCTTGTTGAAAGCATTGAATGTTTGCACTCTGACTGGCCCTCTAATGCTTACCTCTGGCAATTATTTGTTAGATTTCATGCTGTTCATCTCTATGACTCGAAGTGAAATTTGGCTTTCTACTCTTTCATCTTGATTTTGTTACTTGCATTTTTTTTTCTGCTACTGGGAGCAGTGTGATATTAGTCTTTGGACTGTCTTCTGTATTGTGCTGTTTTTTTCAAATAGCCATCCAATTGGACCTAGTCACCTGCTCTTTTTCCATAAACTGAACAACGCTACCTGCTGAGCAAAATGACACGAATAAACATCCAAAATGATCATGGAATACATTTTAATATAAAGCATACCAACTATTCTTTCTGAGTTAGTACTTACAATGAACTTAGCTTCTATATATATGTGAGTGCTGTGCAATGCAAAAGAGCTGATGTAATAATCTAGCAACAGAGTAATACAATTGGAATGAGTTATCAATAAACGAATTTTAAATTGACATAACTGGAGTTGTGCAATCATAGAATGATTCAGCACAAAATAAGACCAGCTAAACCTATTATACTAATTCTTTGTTGGAGCTAATTATTCCCCTCTTCTATCCTTTATTCTATTATAGAATAGTTAAAGCACAGACAAGGCCATTCAATCTATCAAGTCCATTCCAGCATTTTGCAAGAAAATCTTGCTAATCACACTGATCTCATTCCATATAAGAGCCATACAAATATATTTGACTTGAAACATTAACTCTGTTTTTCTCTATCCCCTGCTGATGCTACCAAGCCGCTGAGAGTTTCTCTGGTACTCTCTGTTTTCGTCTCAGATGTTCAGCATCTGCTGTAACTTGATTTTGTTGTAGCTAAGCCTTCATCCTCTTCTTACAGCCCTTTGAAAGTTATGGTAGAAGTGCTTCTGCGACCTTAATACTATGCATTTCAGATCATAGCCACTGGTTGCTATGGCATAGATGGACATAAAAGGATAATGGAGGGAGTGACAATTTCAAAATTGTCACTTGCCTCTTCAAAGCATGAACCTTTGGTCCCAACTCCACCTTATGCAAGTTGACAACACCCATTTCCACCCGACATTGAAACCGTGAACTACAGATTAATATTCAGCTTTCAACAGGATTTGCAAGACCTTATTTATTTTTCCAAAATTTAGTAAACATTTTAAAGTCTCAGCACTTTGGAATCAATGACTTTCAGGAACAAAGCAGGAAGTCAAATAGCAAATTCTTGATTATTCTTAGTATCACGTGTATGAGACATGAATTTAAAATATGGAAGCAATGAGCACTAATGAATGTTCTTTACTATATTAAGGAAAAATTGGAAGGGAAGAATACGGGACATAGGTTTAAGGTTTTGGAAATGATATCCAGAAAAATGTGTTGAAGAACTTTTTTTGTATGCAAGTAATGTCAATAACCTGAGACCTGCTGCCTTATGAGGGCAGGGAATGTCAATGACTTGAGACTTGTAAACTTTGGGGATGTTGGGAGCAGCGAAAAATAAATGATTTCATAAAGAGCTCTTGGAAGACAAAATTGCAATGCTCCATGGTAGAACTGGAAAGAGGGACTGACTGCACTTTTCTGTACATGTATTCGTGGTCTAAATTGCCTCTTGCTTAGCCGTAATGACTGATTGTATCCGCTCGCAAGTTACACCAAACATTGCTGCAATAAGAGTACACGGTCACGTGACAAAGTTCCAGTAGGAACCACAGTGGGAATAGCCTAGGCCGATGTTAAGGTATCTACGCAAACTCAGAACTCTGTGCGTGTCCCTCACACGCGGGCGATCCCGCTGAACGTTCCATCCTCCATGTGATTGTGAGGTCACTGCGTCTTCTTCCTCAATCACCCTCCATCCGATTGTGACGCGTCAGTCTACGTGACGCGCCTTTCGCGTTGAGTGGGAGTCACGGTAGGCAGCGGGTGGCCCGGGCGATGGGGAGGAAACGGAGAGACGCGGCGGGACAGCGACACCCGGCCGACAGCTGACTTACCGCCAGCCAGATAAAAAGGCGTTCGACACTTATACGCCGGCTGGCTGGCCGGCCGGCCGAGCCACCCGGTCAGCCAGCAGCGGACGTTGTGGTGAGCGGGCCGCAGCGCTGCCGGTGCTTACCCATGTCGGCGCAGTGGCTGTCGATGGGGAGTCACCTCCGCGGGGTCCTGGACGTGGCCTTGCGGGTCCCCTGCATCTTCGTCATCGACGCCATCTTGAACTCCTACTTTGACGGCCTCGAGAGCCTGTCCACGGTGGCTCGACAGGTATCACAGCGGTTACTGGGTGAGTAATTGCGGGAGGAGACCAGACTGCGACTGGAGAATGAGCAACGCGGAACCCCAGTGAATTAGGGTAGCCCTGTCCGAATAGTTAAACATCCTCGTCGTGTGGTATCGCAAACAACTCTGGATTAGTTAAGAGAAGGCTTGCCAAAAAAATACCCTGCGTGGCCAGTTTGCAGCGGTGATCAAAGGGAAGGGCATGTCTTTATTTCATAGAGCAGAACAGACTCTTCGGCCCTCGATGTTGTGCTGGCCTTTTATCTTACTCTAAGATCAGACCAACCTACATGCTCTTCATTGTATCATGTTTCATATGTCTATCCAAGAGTCACTTAAACGTCCTTAATATATCTGACTCTACCACCACTGCTGGCAGTGCATTCCATTCACCAACCACTCACTGTGCAAAGAACCTACCTCTGACATCTCTCCTAAACCTTCCTCCAATACCTTAAAATTATGCCCATTGTGATACCACCATGGGAAAATGTCTCTGGCTATCCACTCTATCTATGCCTCTCAACATCTTGCCCATCTTTATCGAGTTATCTGTCATACTACTTCACTCCAGTGAGAAAAGCCCGAGCTCCTTCAACCTTTCTTTGTAAGATTTGCCCTCCAGTTCAGGCAACATTCTGGTAAATTTCCGATGCACCTTCTCTAAAGCTTCCACATCTTTCCAATAATGAGGTGTTCAGAACTGAACACAGTATTCCAACTGTGGTCTAATCAGGACTGTATAGACCTGCAGCATAACCTCATGGCTCATCATTACATTATAACCTCTCTTTATTTACAGAAAAAAGAGCGCAAGTTGTATTCCTTGAATGTCTGAAAGGAAGGGATATTGGGGACTTGAAGTATTAGTTCAAACCCAGTTGAGGGTAGGGACCCTCTCAGATATGCTGCTCTGAGAGGAGATTCGTGCTGAGTTATTTGAAACTTTCTTTTAGGTTGAGATTGTAAATTTGGAAAATGCTGTCGTAGAGTGTGATTCTGCATAAAGTTTTTAAATTCAATCAGGAATCATTGCTGGTAGAGGGAGTGACTTTATATGGTGTGACTTACCTCTCATTTGTGTTGGATGGTGTCAGACTTGAGTGTTAGAGCTGTGATTATTCAGCAAGAGGAAAGTATTTCATCAACTCCTGACCTTCTCTAGATTGTATTCTGGATCAGTGGTGCTGGAAGAGCACAGCAATTCAGGCAGCATCCGAGGACAGGCAAAATCGACGTTTTGGGCAAAAGCCCTTCATCAGGAATACAGGCAGAGAGCCTGAAGCGTGGAGAGATAAGCTAGAGGAGGGTGGGGGTGGGGA
>NC_057713.1:56158056-56198068 GCF_004010195.1 Chiloscyllium plagiosum | reverse complement strand
TTTGGAGGTGGCGGAAATGTCGGTGGATGATTTGGTTTATGCGAAGGTTGGTAGGGTGGAAGGTGGGCACCAGGGGCGTTCTGTCCTTGTTGCGGTTGGAGGGGTTGGGTCTGAGGGCGGAGGTGCGGGATGTGGATGAGATGCGTTGGAGGGCATCTTTAACCACGTGGGAAGGGAAATTGCGGTCTCTAAAGAAGGAGGCCATCTGGTGTGTTCTATGGTGGAAGCCAGATTTTGGGAATTTAGGAGGAGTCATTTACTAGTGAGTACTTACCATCTTACTGGGTCTTGTTGCCATTGCATTTTTCTGGCAAGTACAGTATGGTTTGTGAAAAATAGGAAATCCTACCCTTTAGGGCACTTGATGGTATTACTGTTGACTGCCAAGGGTTATTGGTTAGATTCTCCTGGAAATGATTTTTGTCTGGCACTTGTGTATCAACATGAATTTTATCTATCACTTAGCCCAAGCTTCAGTGTTTTCTTAATCTTGTTTCATGTGGTGTAGACTACTTCCTTTGAGCTATTGGTAATGAACACTCTGCAGCTGTCATTGAGCTAACTCACTCCTGAAGGAGGAAGGCCATTGATGAAGCAGTTAAAGATGGTTAGGTTGAGGGTGCTTCTCTGAGGCCTCCTGTATTGTTAAGCAAATTTTGGGCTCTAGCAACCAACTTATTGTATTGAAAAATGGAAGGAGCCATAAGAATACAAAAGCAAAAATGTGTAAAGGAGTGATGGATTATATGGAGAAACTTTAAATTTCTCCAAGGTGTAACATAAGAGTAAAGAGAAGACTGCAACAAAAATGTGCTGTCACTTTTTTAAAAAACTGAAACAAGGTAGTATTTTTGAAGCCTCCTCACTCCAGTCTATACAAATGTGCAAGTTAGGAGCAGGAGTAGACTGTTCTGGGCCCTTGAGTCTCCTCTGCCATTGATGAGATTGTAACTGATCTGATTGTGGCCTCTGATTTTGTTGCTTGTTCCCTATATCATTTGACTTCTTTGTCAATGCATAAGCTATCTAACCTAGTCCAAAAGCTATCCAATAAATGTACGATATGCAGAAAATGTTGAGGAAAAACTGCTCCTTTACCTTTCTTTAAATTCCGGTTTGTATAATCTTTTTTTGTATTTAATCTTTGATTTTTCCAGTATCATTCTGGTTAAATCTATACTACACTCTTTCCAAGACTGGTATGTTCTCCCTGATGTGTGATGCCAGAATGACTCATTAGTCCAGATGTGGTTTAACTAGGGATTTGAACAGGGTTTTGCTGAAGCATACTTTCTACCCCCTTTGTATTCTAGTCCTCTAGATATAAACACCATACTTGCATTATCTTTTTGATTATTTTATTTGTTCACAACATTTTAATAATCTAATAATTTTCTTTGCGTCTACACTATTTCTAGCTTTTCATTATTAAGGGCAGTGCCCTGTTCTGTCCTTTTTGGATCCATTTGATACAATGTGCTCATACAATTATTGTCAGTATTGCACTGCTTATCTTTGTGTCATAGTAAAGTTGAGAATATGAATTTGATCATCAAATCAGTCAAAATGCAGCAAATACTTGAAGCTCCAATGCATATTCTTGTGGGATACCTAGTATTAATCAGCCTCAGCATTTTGAGTACCTACCCTCTGTCTGCTGCTGTGCTACCAATTTCCTAATCAAGTTAATAATTTCCAGTTCCATGAGTTTCAACTTTGGTTAGTTGTTTCTTTTGAGAGGGTTCATCAACAGCCTTCTGGCAGTCCATATAGATAAAACAAAAGCCTAGACACTCCACTGTCCAATACTTTTTTTTTAGATTAGATTAGATTACATTACAGTGTGGAAACAGGCCCTTCGGCCCAACAAGTCCACACCGACCCGCCCATACCCCTACATTTACCCCTTACCTAACACTACGGGCAACTTAGCATGGCCAATTCACCTGACCTGCACATCTTTGGACTGTGGGAGGAAACCCACGCAGACACAGGGAGAACATGCAAACTCCACACACAGTTGCCTGAGGTGGGAATTAAACCTGGGTCTCTGGCACTGTGAGGCAGCAGTGCTAACCACTGTGCCACCGTGCTGCCCACAAATTGAATCATCCTTTTAAAGTTTTCAATCAAATTTTCGACTAACATTTTTCAACGTTCAAAGTTTGCGATCTTCAATTCACCCATCTTTAATTATTTTCTTCATTTCTGTTATCTTTTTTGTTTATTCCTAAGAAGAGATGTATGCTGTTGAAGCTTGTTGTCTTGCACTCATCAGGACAAACACCGAATGCCAAATTTCAAACAGTCTCAACAATTTGTATTACTACAGGGGAAAAGGCAACTGTGTTTTGAGGTGATTCAGAAAAGATGCAAGGCTTTTGTTTGCAGAGACAAAGTCCTTGTGTATGTATTACACCTCTTTGATCAAGAGTAATTGAACCATATTGCAAGCTCAACTCATGGGTTAGTTGGTGTAGTAATTAGTGAATTTGGAATTTGCGATATTTATTGTGGATAGTGTTTCATCCCACTGAAGTCAGTGTTTTCTCTATAGAATTTAACTAGCTGTTTTACTTTTCCTTCAAGTTCAGTTGATGCCTGCAATTAATTCAGTTTTCTCCATACATTCTGTACCTTTGTATAAAGAGCACTTATTTGGGGGTCAGACATCTATGTGTGCTTTTTAGCTTTTTATTTTACATTGTTCTTGTGAAGCTTTTTTCTTTACCTGTAATTTTTGAAACAGTTCCTGACTGTTACTGTACTTTGGCTTTTGAATCAATATTTTGTCACTTTTACCATCCCCGCTCTGAGTGCTTTAAAGCCCTGTCATCATGCTATTCATCCTTTCTGCTGCCTTAATATAGTGCTTCTTGTTTCATGAATTGAGACACCACCTCCCCACCCCTGCTATTCCCAACCTCCTCATAAACAGAAAATCAAGACAAAGCACAGATATCAAGATTTGAGGTTTTTACCATTTTTCTTTAATGTTGAGAGGTGCATTCATTTTTTAGAGCAGATGATCAGGTGAAACTTGTATCAAATTGACAATTTAAAAGTACAAACAATATTTTGCCATAAATTAAAAATCCTTCACATGAACCAAGTTTTAAAATTATCCAGTAACAATTTTAATTTTGAAGCATTTTCTTTGTTGGATACTTGACATTGAATTTTACTAAATTTTAGTAGAACATACTGTCTTTACA
Organism: Chiloscyllium plagiosum; assembly: GCF_004010195.1. NCBI lineage: Eukaryota > Metazoa > Chordata > Chondrichthyes > Orectolobiformes > Hemiscylliidae > Chiloscyllium > Chiloscyllium plagiosum. The sequence goes on along the minus strand of NC_057713.1, from coordinate 56,194,853 downwards.
CATTTACGCATTGTTGTAATGATGTCTAAAATTTGTGGTTCAAAGTGTTTGTAATTATTATGCTACTTTAAAGATCTTTGCATTGCAGAGACATAAAGGTACTTCAATGAACGAAAGCTCTAAGTGATGTAAGAAACTGTTAGAAATTAGCTGTTTTTGGCTATCAAAATTCTGAGGTGGGGGGGTGCAGGTATTGTTGGTGAGTATCCAATCTATTTTGCAGCATTTCCTAAGTACTCCACTGAATTGGAGATTTCTTCATTTTGAAGCCAAAGCTGTAGGGAGGATAAATGTAAGGGATCATATTTTTGCAGATTCAGGTAGTAAACGCAAGGAGGTTTTAAAAGCATGCCAGTGACTCTAAAGTGGACAAAAAAGATTTTAAGAGATGAACTGTACGGGCTTGTGTGACTGCGTAACAGTGAACAGCTTTGTACCTTCCTGGAAAGTGAGTTTCAACAACAAATTGTTTGCATTTTTAATCTAACAAAAGTGTTTCTAAGATGCTTTCATCAGGCATTCTGTCATTGAAGAAAGTACTTGAGGTTCTTTGGAGGTAGCTTTATCAGTGAATAAGATGTGAAGTTTCCATAGAGTATTCTGTAAACTTTCAAATAGTGGTAGAGAAGTAGTAAAGGGTCACTGGACCTGAAGTGTTGACTCTGATTTCTCTCCACAAATGCTGCCAGATTTGCTGTGTTTCTCAACCAATTTGTTTTTATTTGTTGAGAGAGCTATATGTCTGGGGTAATGGTGACATTCTGGTAATCTCATTGGACTAATAATCCAAAACACCAAGCTAATATTTTTGGCACATGAGTGAAATCCCATCATGGAGCTGGTGGAATTTAAATGCAGTTAATAAAGATAATCTGGAGTTGAAAGCTAATCTCCTAGCTAGGTTCACTGCTCTTGAGGCAAGGAAATCTGCCTGGTCTAACCTGCATTTGACTCCAAATGGTCAGTAATGTGGTTGATTCTTGATTATCCTTCTGAAGTGACTTAGCAAGTCAGTTTGTTCAAAGGCAGTTATTCACAAATACCGAAAATACATAGGGGAGAAAATCAGCAAGGAATCTGATGCGCAAGAACCACAGAATGAATATTTGGGTCTCAGATGGTGGGAATACTGAACCATTACCTGTTTTCAATGCTTTTATTCTTGTAATGATTTTAATTCAATAGAGTGACTTGAGAGGGGAAGGGTCATACCCACTCGAAGTAGATTGAGAAAACAGGTTTGCTTTCTCTAAAGATGTTCGTAAGCCAAGTTTTTTTTACATTGGCTCATTTTTAATAGCTTTGTATATCTTCATGTTCTTAAAATATGGAGTAATAGCCTTAAATTTCTTAACTCTAGATTATTTGTCTGTCTCTGATTACTAGTTCCATTAATCTAACCATTACGTAATTGTCCTGAATGTGAGGGGTGAGAGGTTTCTCTTTTTTTTTCAGGAGATTGCATGTTCTGATCCACAAAGTACCAAAAATACAAGTTTAAAAACAAAAACCCTATCCTGTTTATTAAGATCGATCAATGGAAATAAAAATCCCAGTTGCGCATTTAGTGCATTGTAAAACAATTCCATGTGATTTTCTTGAAGAAAGAAGAGCTCAAATCCAACCTGCCCCCATTCCACCTGTACACTCCCCACAGAAAGAAATTAAAAACAAACCACAGGGGCGGCACGGTGGCACAGTAGTTAGCACTGCTGCCTCACAGCGCCAGGGACCCGGGTTCAATTCCCGCCTCGGGCAACTGTCTGTGTGGAGTTTGCACATTCTCTCTGTGTCTGCGTGGGTTTCCTCTGGGTGCTCCGGTTTCCTCCCACAGTCCAAAGATGTGCAGGTTAGGTGAATTGGCCATGTTAAATTGCCCGTAGTGTCAGGTGCATTAGTCAGGGGTGAATGTAGGGGAATGGGTTGCTCTTCGGAGGGTTGGTGTGGACTTGTTGGGCCGAAGGGCCTGTTTCCACACTGTAGTGTAGTGAATCTAATTACATACTTTTGTATGCCTTTGTGGACGTTCGTCGCTTATTAGAATTGTCTATTTTTAGTCAATCACCTCATGCCTTGGTGCGACTATTCCACAAGAAACATGCATTTGGATCAGGACTGCATAATCTGACTAGTCTATTTTAAGTAGTTTTTCTCCAATGAGAAGGTAAAAGATTGGGAAGATATGTACGATGAGACAATTTGTGGAAGTAGGTGTTATTTTACTATTTTGAATTCTGAGAAAGTTCTTAGGTCATGAGTTTCAGGATAATTTTAATTGATCACAGCTATTGATAACTTGCTGGTTGTCCATGGCCTTACAGTTATCAGTCTTATCAGAAAGACCTTAAGTCTGGTATATGTCATGAACATGTGTTAATCTGTTGGCTGGTATGTTGTCAGACTGTCACCTTTTGATATCCATGTGTTAATAGCCAAAACTGTGGTTCCCTTAATTCTGAAAGAGAGCTTTATTGATTGTTTTGATTCCCCTTAACCAAAAAACAGATGTAGCTAAGTGAAGAATCGCTTCCATTTGTATGTCAATAACTCTTTTTAGTGTGCGTTTTATCTTATCAGGCAGTTGGGTCATTGTAGAGCAATTGCAAAAGAATGTCATGGCTTTGTACAAGCTCTTGGTTCTGGTCCCAATATCTTTGAATTTTTGACACATTTATCTATTTGAACTCGGATTGAAGTTCAGTCCAGTGAAATCTATTTAATATTGTTGTCATAAACTGTGCTGGACAAATCCTTCCAAACGCTGATGATCCTTCCATCTCCAAGAGATAACAGATATGCAGCAAAAGATCCATTTAAGTGTACTTTGGCTGTGAAGGTCAATCATTGAGAAGCAGGTTTTGGCACACATGCAGCACGTACTGCTACCAAGTGATGTTACAGTTGTTTCTGATATTGGGACCCTTTGTCAAGCTGCTGTACCTACCAGTAATTGTGTAAATAAGTCTGTGGGAGGTGCCACCATTTTTTATTTTATTGTTCAGCCAGCTAATGACTCTGAAAAGCAATGTTCTGAACCTTCATGTCACACTTGCAAGCATTTTGCAGCTGAGTCTTAGATGCTCTACTGGTTGACTGGCAGCCTTGAGTGTAACTTTCTTCCATCCCGTGGATGTGGCTAATCCACCAAAGCAGCCTTTGTTTGAAACAGAGTTCCAATGTATGTTGCCACAAATTGGAGGCAGCATTTGTAGTTTTTATCCCTCCAGAATGTAGCCATAATGTACTGCAGGTGGTAAAGGTGGCTTTTCTTGGCAGCCTTTGATCACCCATGTTTCAGTCATATTCATCATTTCCTGTGAATGAAAGGATGCTGGACATAAATATCTGGTTTCAATTTAGTCACGTCGCGATCGTAGATGTGTGAATAATAATACCAGTGCTTTAATTTCATTTCTTATTATCATTGCTTTTAGGGAAGCTGTAGACACTAAATAGATTACCAGTACTTTCTTTATGCTAGAAGTCCAAAACAATTTCATAGGATGATTATTTTTGTCCATTCAGTAGATTTTATTTTACATTAAAACTATATCAGCGGAAGGCTGGCTGAAAAATATGGAAAAATGACCAAATATGTCATTTCACAAAATGCAAGAAAATTTGAACCTGGCCCATTGTTATCCTATTGGGATTTGTTACTGATTCTCACTAGAATGATAGAGTCTTCAGCAGTGCTAATAAGCTGCTTGGCAATAATCCCTTCTCAGATGCTCAGTTTAGGTGCTGCCAGGGCCATTCCACTCTACCCTTATTTCAGTCTCTGCTCTAACATGGACAAAAGTATGAAATTCCAGAGGCAAGAGTGACTGCTCTTGACAACATGATATTACTGACCGAGTGTGACATAAAGGAGCCCTAGCTAAACTGAAATTAGGGTTGAGGGGAAAGAACACGCAGTGGAAGCATACAGTAAGATGATTGTTGAAGTGATGTCCTGGGATCTTCAGAAATTCCTCAGGGTAGTTGTTCTGGTTCACCTTAGATTAGATTACTTATAGTGTGGAAACAGGCCCTTCGGCCCAACAAGCCCACACCGACCCGCTGAAGCGTAACCCACCCAGACCCATTCTCCGACATTTACCCCTTCACCTAACACTACAGGCAATTTAGCATGGTCAATTCACTTAAACTGCACATTTTTGGATTGTGGGAGGAAACCGATGCACCCGGAGGAAACCCACGCAGACACGGGGAGAATGTGCAAACTCCACACAGTCGCCTGAGGTGGAAATTGAACCCGGGTCTCTGGCGCTGTGAGGCAGCAGTGCTAACCACTGTTCCACCGTGCTATCTATTTCTGTTCAGAGATGTGATGGCGCACCCATGGCACAGTTAGAACTTGAATCTAGAACTTTCTTCCAGAGGAAGGGTCATGAGGACTGTGCCTCAAAAACCCTAATTTCTTAGGGTAGATATATTCAATCAACTATTACACGCCACTGGAGCAGATGGGACTTGAACTCAGGCCTCCAGGCTCAGAAGTAGGACACTACCAATGCACCACAAGAGTCCCAGTTTCCTCTGGGTATATGTTTTCTAGTCAAAGTTTTGGCTGAAATCTGACCTGTTTCTTGTTTATAGTTAGTTCACCAGCCTGTTAAGATGCATGTGGGACAGATGCATCTTTAACATGGTCCAACTGAAATTTAATTCCTGATCTCCTGTTTATTAGGCAGGACTAACTAAGCCACACCACCACTGATCTATTTCTCAGGGTATTTTTTTAATTATTAAACCTATTGTTAATTGATATTACTACACACATCGAGAGCAGATGGGCTTTGAGTCCTAACCTTTCAGTACCCCCAGATCCATTAGGTTTTCTTTCTTTATTTAAATTATTTTTCTAATCAATCTGTTCAGATGTTGTACCAACTTTGGAGCAGAGAGGACTTGAACCTGGATCTCTCAATCCAGAGGTAGGAATCCTACCATAAGATGGCCTAGATGCTCAGGTTGGTGTTCTAGATCAACTCTCTTAATCAATGATTTTCTCTCTGATGTCGGAAGTGGAAATGTTTGATTGCACAATATCCAGCATGCTTCACAATGACTCAGGCACTGAAGCAGCACTTGTTCAAATGCAGCATGACCTGGATAACTGGCTAGGGTTTCACTGATAAGTAATACTTTTGTATCTTAATTGCCAAACAGTGACTGTTTCAAACTGGGCCAGTAATGTAATGCTGTGACTATGATAACTGGTCAGAAGCTCTGAATTCTGTGGCAAGTATCTCATCTCTTGACTTCCCAAAGCCTTCCACCATCTAGTTCACTCAAGTGAAGCATACATGGATGAGTGCAGCTATAAAAATACTTGAGTAACTCAACCATCCAGAACAAAGCAGCCTGTTTGATTTTGCACACTATTCACTCACAGTAGCGAGAGCGTGTGCCATTAAAAGATGCATTGCAGTAACTTATCAAGCTTCCTCTGACTGCATTTTTCTAAACCTGTGATCTCACCATATAATAGACAAATGCAGCAGATGCATGGCAACATCACCTATAAATTCTCACCAAGCCCAATACCATCCTGTCTTAGAACCAAATTGTTATTTCTTCACTGTTGCTGGGTCACAATCTTGGAACTCAGATCCTAATAGAACTGTTAGTATTGTTGTTTAAGAAGGCAGCTCACTACCACCTTTCAAATGTGGTTAGAGATGTGCAAAAAATCCTGGGTTGGCCACAGGTGCCCATATTCCTTTGGAAAGCTAAACTCTCTTCTGGGAGGTTTCCAGATTCTAGCAATCCCCTTCACTTATTTCCTCCTTTTTTCTTTGCTTTAATAATCATCCCACCCATCAACAGCTACCACTGTCCATATTTTTTCTTTCCTGATGGTTATATCATTGAGTGTCTGTGCCCGCTATCATTGATATGAACACCACTTCCTCAAAATCTCCTTTGCATCCCTTGCCTTTTATAACTCCCCCCCCCCCCCCCCCATAGTCATGTGTCGCACTGCAAGAGGGTTGACTATTTGTAAATTTTAAAGTGCTGTTCATATCTGTAGGGTGTTGTAATTGTGTTATCTATCTATCAATCTTTGCATCATAGGCAGCAAAGCTGTTGACAAGTTACATTGTAGTGTATTGGTAGTTTGTTGTTCGACTGCAAAGATATTGGATAACAGCACTTCAATGTGTAAGGTATTTTTACTGGATTGCAAGTTGTGGCCACTTGGATTTTAGATCAGCAGGAGTCATAGAGATGTACAACAAGGAAACAGACCCTTCAGTCCAACCCGTCCATGCTGACCAAATATCCCAACCCAGTCTAGTCTCATCTGCCAGCACCTGGCCCATATCTCTCCAAACCCTTCTTATTCATATACCCATCCAAATGCCTTTTAGATGTTGTAATTGTACTAGTCTCCACCACTTCCTCTGGCAGCTCATTCCATACACGTACCACCCTCTATGTGAAAAAGTTGGCTCTTAGATCTCTTTTTATATCTTTTTTTTTCCCCCCTCACCCTAAACCTATGCCCTCTAGTTCTGGATTCCCCAACCCCAGGAAAAAGACTGTCTATTTATCCTATCCATGCCCCTCATAATTTTATAAACTTTTTTATAAGGTCACCCTTCAGCCTCCGACGCTCCAGGGAAAAAAGCCCCAGCCTGTTCAGCCCCTCTCTAGCTCAAATCCTCCAACCCTGGCAACATCCTTGTAAATCTTTTCTGAACCCTTCCAGGTTTCACAACATCTTTCCAATAGGAAGAGACCAGAATTGCACGCAGTATTCTGACAGTGACCTAACCAATGTCCTGTACAGCCGCAACATGATGTCCCAACTCCTGTCTTCAATGCTCTGACCAATAAAAGAAAGCACACCAAAAGCCGCCTTCACTATCCTATCTACCTGAAACTCCACTTTCAAGGAGCTATGAACCTGCACTCCAAGGTCTCTTTGTTCAGCAACACTCCCTAGGACCTTACCTTTGTGTATAAGTCCTGCTAAGATTTGCTTTCCCAAAATGCAGCACCTCGCATTTATCTGAATTAAACTCCATCTGCCACTTCTCCGCCCATTGGCCCATCTGGTCAAGATCGTGTTGTAATCTGAGGGAGCCTTCTTCGCTGTCCAGTACACCTCCAATTTTGGTGTCATCTGCAAACTTACTAACTGTACCTCTTAGGCTTGCATCCAAATCATTTATATAAATGGCAAAAAGTAGAGGACCCAGCACCAATCCTTGTGACACTCCACAGGTCACAGGCTTCTAGTCTGAAAAACAACCCTCCACCACCAACCTCTGTCTTCTACCTTTGAGCCAGTTCTGTATCCAGATGGCTAGTTCTCCCTGTATTCTGTGCGATCTAACCTTGCTAACCAATGTCCTGTGGGGAACCTTGTCGAACGCTTTCCTGAAATCCATATAGATCACACCTACTGCTCTGCCCTCTTCAATCCTCTTTGTTACTTCCTCAAAAAGCTCAAGTGGGAAAGAAGCTGTTCTCAATCGAATTTGAGAGACATGATTTCCCATGCACAAAGCCATGTTGATTATCCCTAATAAGTCCTTGCCTTTCCAAATACATGTACATCCCGACCTTCAGAATTCCCTCCAACAACTTGCCTGCCACCGACGTCTGGCTCACTGGTCTATAGTTCCCTGGCTTGTCCTTACCACCCTCCTTAAACAGTGGCACCACGTTAGCCAACCTCCAGTCTTCCGGCACCTCACCTGTGACTATCGATGATACAAATATCTCAGCAAGAGGCCCAGCAATTACTTTTGTAGCTTCCCACAGAGTTCTAGGGTACACCTGATTAGGTCCTGGGGATTTAAGTGAAGTAACTTTGGAATATGTTGAATCTTGCGCAAGTAAAATAATTTGGCGTAGGTTATTCCAGCTAGCAAAAACTAAAGTATATAGGCAATGGTTCTCAAAATTTGCAATTGCTTCCTGAATTGATACTTTGCCCTGACACTATTACTAGTTAAATTTTCACTTCTCTGCCCATCCCTGAGTACTTAAGTGGCCCTAGGTATATTGGATGCATTGGTTGTCTTTCAAGATTCTATAGACTCTGGAATAATTCCTATAAATTAGAAGGTAGCTAATGTAACTCCACAATTTTTAAAAAAGAGGTAGAGAGATGGCAGGGAATTATAGACCTGACATTGATAAGGAAAATGCTGAAGTCCCTTTTTCAAGAATTAATGGCAGAGTACTTGAAAAACAGTGACAGAATTTAACCAAGTCAGCATGGATTTATGAAAAGGAAATCATGCTTGAAAAATTCCAGTAGATTTGTAAGTATCTAGGGTTGGTGAGGGGGAGCCAGTGCATGTAGTTTACTTGGACTTTTTGGCAGGTTTTTGATACAATTCCTCAGATTAGCATGTAAAATTAAAGCATATAGGATTGGTGGCAGTTTAATGGATAGAAGGCTGGAAAGTAGTCTATAAGCTCAGGTTAATGCTCTGGGGGCAACATTTAAATTCCATTTTGGCAGCTGGTAGAATTTCATTTGGGGAACTGGTAGACTATTCTGAGGCAGCAAACAAGACCCTCAAATGATGCATTGCCTCCCAGCTGTCAGGGTCTCAATAGCTACAAGGCATTTTAAAGGACGGGGGTGGTGGGGGTGGGGATAAGAATCACAAGACTGATTTCTGGGAAGGCAGAAGTGAGTGATTGAAAAGAAATTGAGTCATTTAGGACAATACTTGCTGGAATTTAATTGAGTGGGAGAGCCCATAGAAACCTACATTATTTTCACAAAAGGCGTAGATAGAGTAAATGCAGGGGGAATGTTCCTAATGACTGGGAATTCAGAATCTGGGTCATAGCCTAAGGATACAGGGTAGATTTTTTCAGAGCAAGTTAAGGTTTCAAGACAAATATGACTCTTCATTCTGAAAAAGAGTTGTATTGGACTCAGTTAACACTACTTTCTCTTTCCACAGATGCTTCTGAGTTTCTCTACTGTTTTCTGTTTCCAGGTGCTGGATATCTTAAATGAAGTGTTCTGATTTGTATTTCATGGATTTAATAGATTGTTGGCTTGGACATAAATACAAAGGGAGCTTGATATAAGGCCGAGAGGACACATTTAAATTTGTGGGCAAGAGATTTGGGGTAGAGGGCAGGAGCAAGGAACAAAGTTTTTGTAAAGTGGAATGACCTGTCATGGTCTGCTAGTGGAATTGGAGATAGATAGCCAATGGTTTCCAAAGGATATTGGCTGGGCATTTGAGGGATAAATGTACAGAGCCATGGGTTACATTGGAGATTGGCACTGACTCAGCAGCCTTCCAGAGAGCTGTCAAGCATGAGTTAATGGCTCGAATGACATTCTTCTGTGCTGTTTTGTATCTGAAAACTTCACTTTTTTGGTCTGCTCACAGATTCTATGGAAAGGTTACTCTATTGATTCAAACAAGTTTCTGCTATATATTTTGCAAAAGCTTTGTTGTCAACTATCAGTGGTGTAATTGGGCAATATTCCTTTACTACTGTTAAATCTGGTCCACTCACTTGGAGATTTTTGTTTGTCACTAGAACTTTGAACATTTTGGGATAGAAATTTCAAATAAATGACTATTTTTGTTGTCCCATGTTCATATTGTGAATGCTTCCTTGTTACTAATGAGACTGTCAGAGTTATCACATTAGTGAGAGCTTTCTTGGTCCCAACTGCTTCTGCAACTTAACAGTACCATTGAACAAAGCATCCTGATCCTTCACTCTTCCCTGGTGTAAATTATAGCTCTTTCATAATTTAGAAGGCCATAGTCTCCTTTTCTTATCAGGCCACTCGCCACTGCTATACTTGGTTTCATTTGGTCTTGATAATGTAAAATCTGCACATTTGACTTGAAATCCCTTGCTTCACCCTATTTTGCATACTGCCATTTTTTGTGCACTCTGGAATTTTATCACTTTAAATATTTATACTGATGTCTGCAACATCAACAAATCTGTGACATCATTGGTACCTTGTTCCCAAATTTTGGAATTTTCTAAGCACCAATTTTTGAGTTATTTTCATTTCATGTTGATAGCTTCCTTTGCTGTAACAATGTGATTCTGTTTGCCCATCATGCCTATACTCGATCTCATATCTAGTGCCAATCTCCTGCTTCCCTCCCATGTTTCTGTGTACCATTTCCATCTAAAATAACTGTGAAGTGCCACCTTGAATGCCTCAGTTAACCTACCTCCACTACATGTCCTGGTAGTGCATTCAATATCCTAACTGCTCACTGAAGTCTTGTTTATCTCATCATCCTGGGTTCTTTTGCACATCACTTTAAATCTGTACTCTTGTCATTTTATTTTTGAGCAGGAACAGTTCTTGATCTATTCTATGCAGTGTGTTTTTTTTTTTGAAAACCTCTATCATATCTCCTCTTAGCTGCCTTGTCTCCAAGGAGAACAGTCACACATTTTTCAGTCTATCCCCAATTGAAATTTCTCATTTGTGGAACCATTTTGTAAATCGCTTTGACACTCATACAAATGTACTGGTAACTTTCCTATAATGTGGTACCACAACTTTACACAATACTCTGCCTGGAAGTTTAACAAGTGTTGTCTTGTATGAGTTGAGCATCACCTCCCTGTTGTTCTACTCTCTACCCCCTATTAATTGAGTAAAGAACACTGCTTTATTAACTATGCTGCCATCTCCAATGATCTGTGCACGTATGTACCGAGGACCCTCTGCACCTATATCCCTTTTTTACCATTACTTGCAAAAGGAATATGGAGTATTTATCTTCATTACCTTGAGTTACAGAGGAAATTTAAATCCTGCAAAACCAGTTCAGATACTTGATCAGGAAGTAGTTCCTGAGGAATTTGACATGAAACTATATTTATATAAATTATTTTTCAATGCTAATACACTCCCTAATTGATCTAAAGAATACACCAGTGTAACCTGTTTGAAGGTTTTGTAGACTGCAATCCTTATTGACCTTTGGAATAAAATTTGCATCTCTACGACAGACCTGCATTTGTCTACCTCTGTGGATATGCATATTCCCATCCAAACATGAGAAACCCACATAGCTTAATGCTATGAAGATGGGTCATTGTACTAGCTTTTCCTTTCTAGCAGAATAATTAACAAAACTCTGAGCCAACAGCTTACTTTAAGGATTTTTTTTTTTACCAATACTATATGATAAAATAATGCATTGTTTTCTGTTCTTCTCCCTCTTTCCACACACGTTTTGGTGTGTTTTATTTTCCTCGCACTTACATGAATGTTTCCATCTAACATCAGGCATCACCTGAGGCACCATAGGAAAAGTCATTGTCAAGTGTATTTCAAGTATTTAATACATCTGAGAATTGTTATGTTACTGCACAATGTTCTTTCATATGATACTTTTCCAGGCCAACCTTTTTAAGGCTTTGAGCCAGAAGGGAAAAAAAGGTCTTTTGATTTATTTACTGTAGGGTAGATTTTGAGATCTGCAGTCATCTGCTAATTTTGAAGGCTTTTGAAACTGTTACATGGAACGATTTGCAATAAACGTGCTAAGTTGGTTCTCAGTAGTGTTAAGCAAAAGTTGGCATTGATGTACATGAGCTATCAGGACAATTCACAGAAACCATGTTGTTTGGAATAAGTTTGAAGAAGCATATTAGATGAGGGAGAAGCAAAGGAGTTTGAGGAAATTATAGAACTTCATTTTGTGCAGCAGATACTGTGGCCTCCAATGCCTAGGTTATTAAAATCAGTGCATATGAGGTGTGGAATTAGAGGAGTACCAAGATTTTAGCTAATAGAGTTGTGGGAGGACACGGACGCAGTAAGGGTGAACCCATTGTGGGATTTGAAAATGGGTGAAAATGTCAATATTGTATCACATTCCTGGAATTTAATTATGGGTTTTATTTTTGCTCATTGGTAATGCATGTCAAGCAGAAATGTAACCAGTGTGGAGGGATCAGAAGAGATAAACGAATCAGGTAAAATTACTTACTCTGGATTTGAATTTTCATTTTAATGAAACAGCAAAATAAAACCATCTTCTATAAAATATCATGGAAATAATTGAAATATTTTCAGATAAAATTTTTTAACAAAAATATTTTACATGATTTGGCCAGCATTTAATTGCCCATCCCAAGTGATCTTGGAGGAGATGTTGAGCTACTTTTTTGAATTGCAGCAGCTTTTGTAGTGGATAGGGGAGAGATGGGAGATGCTTTAATAATTGGTTAATAATCTAGAAATGAGAACTCCTGATAAGTACTTTGAGTAAAACCTTATCTGTTGGTAGTTGTAATAAGACTATTCATGTGCTCAGATTTACTGCTTCATATTTGGTTATGGGTTCCATTGCATGATCCTTGACTCAGTTCCTTCTTCTTCTGTGGGATGAATTTAGTGCCTGTTGCAGTTATCAGTTGATTCTGGTGTTACGAGTGTCAGCTGAGCACCACAGTTGTTTGCTTACAAGGAGATGTAGTAGTCCAAGCATAGTCATTCTTTCAAGAAGCACTCGTTCTCCGTGCATTTCCTATTTAGAGTCAAACAGGATGGAAACAGGCCCTTTGGTCCAACTTGTCAGCACACCCCAGACATTCCAATCAGAGCCAGTCCCAATTGCCAGAATTCGGCCCACATTCCTCTTAAACCTTACTATTTGTATACCTATCCAGACCCTTTTTAAATATTCTAATTGTACTCCCCTTCTCTACGTTTTAGGCAAAGTTACAATCCATTAAAACAGTTTTGCAATCTAGCTGTTCTCCCTTTATCTATTCATGGTAGTGTCACCTGCGAGAACGTGCTGCTCGGCATTATTTTTCATCTGAGCATATTACAATGGTGGAAACCAGCATCCTTACTTGATGAATTCTTAATAGTTTAATTTGCATTAGAAAATACATTCATGCTGTCGGTGAAGTATAACTTCAATCATCCATGTTGATAGAGTTAAAAATCTCATGACATCAGGTTATAGTCCCAACAGGTTTATTTGAAAGTACGGTAGGACACAGAATTTAGAAGTAAAATATCAAGGTGTCATAACTGATGTGATGTATTAGTCAAACCTAGAATGGCTGCTAAGTCTTTAATCATTTAGAATGGGGATGCAGGCTTCGAAATATTGCTAGAAATATTGCTGCATGGATCTAGGCCTGATTGCAAGGTAGTTTTTACAGCCATTAAACTGTTTCTGAAAATACAGTTAACTGCAAATTATTTGCTGATTCCATTAACCTTTTTTCCTAAAAACACAGGTGACCCAGGAAAGTCATGTTAATTTCTTTGACTACAAGTAATCGTTTTCTTGGTTAGGCTCACTTTGGTTGAGAAGGATCTGTTTCCATGCTGTACTTCTCTGACAATATGGCCTGAGGTTACCCCATGAGTTTAGTTCAATCTCTGTGGACTCAAACAAGTACCACAAGGTTGTGAATTGTGCTCGTAACCACTTAGCACTGAAGTTCTGTGAGTTTAGTTTCTGATTCAAAACTCTCTTCATCTGAAACAGTCTTCAGTTTCCAAATTGGTTATAGCTGCAGTTGGGGATAATGAATTTTGGCCTGTGGTGCCTGTTCTAAGGAGTGATTGGGTCATCAGATTAGTGATTAACTGTTCTGCTGTGCAAGAAAATTATACTTTAAAGTTGAATTACTAATTTTCTAACAAGTGTACTCCATTTTGCTAGAGTGCTGTTTCTAGTCAGTTATCAAATGTTGGCACTGATTTGTGGGAGATGCAACCTGTTCTGTCTTCTACCTTGTAACTAGCTTCCTGTCTATTATGCTACTTGTCTCCTGACCTTAGTCATGAATCTTTTACTTAGTACAAGCAGTTTGCCTTTTGGAAATTATAGATACCATGTATTTGTTTGGTTAGTACAAAACTTGAGTATTGCTGAAAAATGTGGTATTTTGTTGAAGTGTTTCATCTAATGCTTATCAGGACAGTTGACAAATAGAAATTTGAGGAAACCAACATTTATACTATATGGGAGGAGAATGTTGATTTGTCCATGGCAATGCTTCGAATGTACCAGTCGATGATGTTTTAACTGCCAATTTTACAGAAGGCCAAAGCATTTACTGGAACTAAATTAGCTGTCCCCAGTCCTCTGGCGGTATTAGCTTTTCTGATTAATGTTTATACAGATGCTCCTATTGCCTTTTCGCTGACTATTTTTAATATGCACAAGTGTGGTCTATCCAGGCTGACGGTTTTACGCTCTCCCATTGTGACTTAGAAAAGGAGAGAGAATTGTTAAATAATTTTAAATGCCTTGTCTTTATTGATCTCATTTGGCTATCAGGTCACCTAAGTTGTCTCACGAGTAATTATTGAAGCAAAATAATTAATTTGTATGTTTTATTTTACTCTGTACACCCCTTAGAGATCACATTCCTAACCTGATTTTCATTGTTTTTTTTTCTATTCCTTGGTTTAATTTTGTAGTTTTTTTTGTCATTTTTTAAAAAAATTCCTAACTCTTTTTGTATTTTTTTTTGCTACCTTTTTGTTACTGTAATAGCTTATGGCTTTTTCTTCAGTTTTTGTGTCTCCATGCTATTATTACTGGTTAATTTCTTTTTGCTTTCTGCTGGACCATACTTATGCAAGACTATTTACCACAGTTTTAAAGGGAAGCAATAGGTCTGTTACATTCCTTATTTGGAAAGTGGAAATGCAGTCAACTCGTATGGTGATCATTGAGCTGTTGTCTATGCTGATTGTTTGTTTGAGAAAAGCTGTGCTCTTTCTACTTTGTCTACAATTCTTTAAATTGCCTTTCATAATTTTAGAAACATTCCCTTTGCAAGTGATGGCAGAAGTAGGCACCATAATGAGTTAGTCACTAATAACCAAAAAAGAAATAAGGAGGGAGAGAATAAATAGGACGGTAAGCTAGCCAGTAATATAAAGGAAGGCTGTAAGTTTCTTTCCATATATAAAGGGTGAAAATTGACATTTGAACTGCTGGAAAATGACACTGGGGAGATGATAATGGGAACAAGGAAATGGCTGAGGAACTCAATTAATTATTCATTAGATTAGATTACTTAGTGTGGAAACAGGCCCTTCGGCCCAACAAGTCCATGCCGACCCGCCAAAGCCAGACCCATTCCCCTACATCTACCCCTTCACCTAACACTACGGGCAATTTAGCATGGCCAATTTCACCTGACCTGCACATTTTTGGACTGTGGAAGGAAACTGAAGCACCCGGACGAAACCCGCACAGACACGGGGAGAATGTGCAAACTCCACACGGTCAATCGCCTGAGGCGGAATTGAACCCGGGTCTCTGGCGCTGTGAGGCAACAGTGCTAACCACTGTGCCACCCATTTATTTCAGTCTTCACTGTGGAAGACACGACTAATATCCCAAAAGTTTGAGAGTCTGGGCAGAGCTGAGTATGGTGGCCATCACCAAGGAGAAGATGCTAAAACACTGAATAGCTTGAAGGTGGATAAATCACCTAGACCTGATGGACTACACCCCAGAGTTCTAAAGGCGATAGCTGAAGAGGTAGTGGAGGCATTAGTGATAATATTTCAGGAATTGTTCGAGTCAGGGAGCGGCCCAGAGGACTGGAAAACTGCTAACATGACACCCGTTTAAAAAGGGAGTAAGGCAAAAGACTGAAAATCACAGGCTGATTAGCTTAACCACAGTCGTGGGTAAGATTTTGGAATCCATTGTGAAGGATGAAATTTCTGAATCCTTGGAAGTGTATGGTAAAGTAGGGCAAAGACACCATGGTTTCATCAAGGGGAGGTCATGCCTGATAAATCTGTTAGAATTCTTCGAGGATGGGCCAATGGGCTGAGAAGTGGCAGATGGAGTTTAATTCAGATAAATGCGAGGTGCTGCATTTTGGGAAAGCAAATCTTTGCAGGACTTGTACACATAATGGTAAGGTCCTAGGGAGTGTTGCTGATCAAAGAGACCTTGGAGTGCAGGTTCATAGTTCCTTGAAAGTGGAGTCACAGGTAGGTAGATAGTGAAGAAGGTGTTTGGTATGCTTTCATTTATTGGCCAGAGTATTGAGTACAGTAGTTGGGAGGTCATGTTGTGGCTGTACAGGACATTGGTTAGGCCACTATTGGAATATTGTGTGCAATTCTGGTCTCCTTCATATCGGAAAGATGTTGTGAAACTTGAAAGGGTTCAGAAAAGATTTACAAGGATGTTGCCAGGGTTGGAGGATTTGAGCTACAGGGAGAGGCTGAACAGGCTGGGGCTGTTTTCCCTGGAGCTTCGGAGGCTGTGGGGTGACTTATAGAGGTTTACAAAATTGAGGGGCATGGATAGGATAAATAGACAAAGTATTTTCCCTGAGGTCGGGGAGTCCAGAACTAGAGGGCATAGGTTTAGGGTGAGAGGGGAAAGATATAAAAGAGACCTAAGGGGCAACTTTTTCACGCAGAGGGTAGTGCGTGTATGGAATGAGCTGCCAGAGGATGTGGTGGAGGCTGGTACAATTGCAACATTTAAGAGGCATTTAGATGTGTAAATGAATAGGATGGGTATGGAGGGATATGTGCCGGGTGCTGGCAGGTGGGACTAGATTGAGTTGGGATATCTGGTTGGCATGGACAGGTTGGACCGAAGGGTCTGTTTCCATGCTGTACATCTCTATGACTCTAAGTAAGGAGCAGGTTAGACCAAGGAGAGCCAATGGATGTTATCTATCAAGACATACAGAAGGCTTTTGATTTGATGCTGCACAGGAGGCTGCTGAGCAAGATAAGGGCCCATGATGATAGAGGCAAACTGTTAGCATGGATAGAAGATTGGCTGTCTGGCATAGTGAGTGGGGATAAAAGGGTCTTTCTCAGGATGGTAGCCTGACAAGTGGTGTTCTGCAAGAATCAGTATTGGGATCACAACTTTTCACTTTATACATTTATTGATCTAGTTGAAAAAATTGAGGGAATTCTGGCAAGGTTTGCTGATGATACAAAGGTTGGTAGAAGGACAGGTAGTATTGAGGAGGTGGGGATGCTGCAGAAGGATTTGGACAGGTTAGGGCAGTGGGCAAAGAAATGGCAAATGGAATACAATATGAAAAAGTGTGAGGTAATGCATTTTGTTATGAATAGAAGCATGGACTGTTTTCTAAATGGGGAGAAAATTCAGAAGTCTGAAATGCAAGGAGACTTTGGAGTTTTAGTCCTGGATCTTCTCAAGGTAAACTTGCAGATTGAGTCTGTAGTTAGTAAGGCACATGCAATGTTGGTGTTTATTTTGAGAAGACTTGAATATAAAAGCAGGGACATACATCTGATGCTCTATCAAGCTCTGGTCAGACCACATTTGGAGGAGTGTGTGTAGTTTTGGGCTCCATATCTCGGGAATGATGTACTGGCCCCGGAGCATGTTCGGAAGAGGTTCACGAGAATGGTCTCAGGAATGAAAAGCTTAACATATGAGGAATGTTTGAGGACTCTGGGTCTAAAATCAATAGAGTATAGAAGGATCGGGGTGATCTAATTGAAACTTACTGATTAGCCTGGACAGAGTGGATGTTGGGAAGATGTTTCCATTGATAGGAGAGACTAGGACCTGAGGGCATTAGACTAAAGGGAAGATCTTTTAGAATGGCGATAAGGAGAGACTTCTTCAGCCAGAGAGTGGTGAATCTATAGAATTCACTGCCACAGAATGCTGTGGAGGCCAGGTCATTGAAGACAGCTTCTTTGATTGCCAGGGGCTCAAGGGTTATGAGGTGAAAATGGGAGAATGGCTTATCAGTCATGATTGAATGGTGGAGCACACTGTGTGCTGAATGCCCTAATTTCTGCTCCCATGTCTTATGATCTTGTGGTCTGAATCCAGTGAGCAATTCAGAATAAATTTCTTTACCCAGAGAATGATAAAATCAAACTTGCTACTATAACACACAATTGAAGTGATAATTTAGATATACTAAAGGGAAAGCTAAATAAAGTAGAAAATAGAAAGAACTGTTGAACTTCGGAGAATTGTAAATTGTAAAACACTGGTCATTCAGCCTGGAGTTTAACTCTTTGTCTATATAATGTAAGAATAATTTCCGAATTGTCTGTAATATACTGAAACTAAATTTAATTTTTTTTTCCAATCTTTTTCAGGTCTGTTACTGTCATGTGTTATCCTTGTCTTATCCCAAAGAGCACTCTTCAGACTGTACGCATTTGGCTGTGTTGTTCTACTTGCTGCAACTTCTGTGTTAGTAAACTACTACACCACACTTCACATTGATTTCTACAATGCATACTACTCTGCAGTGTTTGGGATGCAGTTACTACCACGCAATGGCCCGACATTGTGGTTGGCCCTTATTGCAGTTCAGCTCACAATTGGCATTGGGTATGCAACATTACTGAGCATTCCAACAGTATTTTCTGCATTGACTGTGGTAAACTTCTTACTGCCTATACTAAGCCTGGCCTTGGAGTTACCAGCAGATATTCAAAATCTGTTAGTTGCCTTTTCAGGCATGTATATAACAGCACAGACTGTATTTTACGTAACTCTGAATTTAAAATGGTTTTATTATACAATAAGATATGTTTATTTACTGTTACGGCACATGTATCGTATATATGGATTACAAGTTATAGTGGAGGACACGTGGAAGAGGATTCGTTTTCCAGATGTACTGAGGGTGTTTTGGTTGACTCGGCTAGTGGCACAGGCTATTATTTTAGTTTATGTTGTTAAAGTGACACAAGGTGATTCAGAGAACAAAAGCTACTTTATTTCCTGGAGTGACAGCTGGGAGGTGCTCTGTAATCTCATTATAAGTGGGTGTGACTCAACATTGACCGTCTTGGGCATGAGTGCAGTTATCTCATCATTAGCACACTACTTGGGACTTGGAATCTTAGCCTTCATTGGGTCGACTGAGGAGGAAGATAAACGCTTAGGATTTGTGGCACCTGTTTTATTTTTCATTTTAGCTCTGCAGACAGGTTTGAGTGGACTGGAACCTGAAGAAAGACTAGTTCGCCTCAGTCGCAACATGTGCCTTCTGTTGACTGCAATCCTGCATTTTATCCATGGAATGACAGATCCTGTGCTGATGTCACTTAGTGCCTCCCATGTTTCCTCCTTCAGAAGACACTTGCCTGTTCTCATGGTTTCCATTAGCCTTTTCATTCTTCCAATTGTACTCAGCTGCACCTTGTGGCAGGTCCACACACTGAACACTTGGCTCTTTGCTGTGACAGCATTCTGTGTCGAATTGTGCTTAAAAGTAATTGTTTCCCTTACTGTGTACACTCTGTTTATAATTGACGGGTACTACAATGTTTTATGGGAAAAACTAGATGATTACATTTACTATGTTCGTTCAACAGGCAATGTTATTGAGTTCATTTTTGGAGTGATAATGTTTGGAAATGGCGCTTACACAATGATGTTTGAATCTGGTAGTAAAATTCGTGCCTGTATGATGTGCTTACATGCTTACTTTAACATTTATTTGCAAGCTAAAAATGGATGGAAAACATTTATAAACAGGAGGACTGCAGTGAAGAAAATTAACTCTCTGCCAGAAGTAAGAGGCAACAGGTTGCATGATATTGGTGATGTGTGTGCAATTTGTTACCAAGAGTTCACCACTTCAGCACGCATCACACCTTGCAACCATTATTTCCATGCCCTTTGTCTACGCAAGTGGTTGTACATTCAGGATACATGCCCAATGTGCCATCAGGGAGTGTACATTGAGGAAAATCAGAATGAAAGCACAGTGTTTGTCAATAACAATGGAAATATTCCACAGCAGCCAGTAGTGGAAAACTTGGTGGTGGCGGCTGCTGCTGCTGTTGATGCTGACAGTGATCTCAATGAAGACAATGACAGCATTGAGTATGATGAAGAAGAGTGGACAACTCAAAATGGCAATGCACCAGTGGAGGACGAGTACCTCGATGATGATACAGATGCGAGTGAAGTATGAGACTCAATTATTGTAGGGATATGTTGCATAATTTAAAACAAAAGACTGCCAATCAAACATCAGGGAAGAAAGTGATTTTTTTTTTGCTTAGATGATTGTTCAGTTATGTCAGCCCAGTGATGAGAAAGGGTTAGAAAATAAACTACATTCCACTTATCATTGGAGTGTGGAATAGACAAAGCACAGCAGCTGTGAAAAGACACTGGTTATGGACAAGTACTGTTTTCAGCCAAATTATTTATTATGACTGCTGTTGTACTGTTTACCTCTTAAAGTTGCTGGCCTCTTGTTCAATCCTAAAATTTGTGTATACTGTACATGAAATAAAAGTTTGACTTACATAAAATTCCTAAAATTGCTGGCTGTGTTTAACATAATTGAAGATGCATGTAATGTAATTAATATCAGATTCTTTATGAACCTGCTTGGTATTACAGAAATGATCTTGCTGTTTTTGTACTGTTTTTCCCTACTTTTTCCAAAGTAAATGATTCAATCTGTTAGAGCCACACAAATGCCTCATGCAGGTCGCTTCTTTCTATGGGTTTAATTGGCAAGTATTAATGAGCTGTTGAACTGACTTGTGCCAAACCTACAAAACCATCAGAAGCCTACGGACACCCTCTTGAAAATAAAAATGAATGCCGTGCTGGTTTTTTCTTGTTGATTTTTTTTCTTCCCATTCAGTCCTAAAGCTTTAATCTCACCAGCATTGTCTAAGCCAGTGGTTATCAACTTGGGATCCACTTATCACTGAATGTTTACAAGAATATTTTAAGTGGTCTACCAGAAATAAATTTCTGTGCTGGCTATAAGAATATCACTAAATCACTATCCAGGTCTACTAGGCAAAGTGCTGCTTAACTTCCCAAACTCACTTGGTAGTGTTGTCGAGCAGAGACACCCAAGGGTTCAGGTATATAATTCTTTGCAAGTTGTGACACAAGCAGACAAGGTGTTTAAGGCATTTAGTGTACTTGCCTAAATTTAGGAGTTGTATGGATGTTGGGGCCACATTTGGAGTACTGTGTACAGTTCTGGTCGCCCTGCTACTGAAAGGATGTGAAATTGGAGCAGGTTCGGAAAAGATTTACCTGTATGTTGTTGGGAAGTTTTTCACTGGAGCATTTGAGGGCTGAGTTTACCTGAGGTTTATAAAATCATTAGGGATGTAGATAAGGTAAATAACAAGGTCTTTTCCCTAGGATGGGGGAGTTAAAAACTAGAGGGCATATTTTTAAGGTGAGGAGAGAAAAATTTAAAAGGGACCTGAGGGGTGACTTATTCATATACAGGGTAGTTCATATGTGGAATAAACTGCCGGAGGAAGTAGTAGATATGTACACTTACAACATTTGAAACCCCTTTGGATAGGTTCATGAATAGGAAAGATGTAGAGGGATATGGGCTAAATGCAGGCAATTGGAACTAGTTTGGGAAACTTGGGTGGCATGGACAGTTGGACCAAAGTGTCTGTTTCCGTGCTGTATGAATCTAAGTTGATCTACCCTGTTGTCAAGGAAATGGTGTCCATCCTCGAATGTGCTCTGCTCAGCTTATTAATTACAGGCGAAGAGATAAATGCGAGCTGGTACAGCCATCAATATCATCAGTCTTTGTGCCAGTTTACCAGCCTTGGTGACAGTTTACCAGCTTTAATATAACTCAAGCAACCTATACCAAAGTCTGCTAACCTGAATACAACTTGCCACTGTCTCAACTTCCATTTTAGCCCTAGGAACCAATTTCACTTATACTCTACCATCTTCTACAGAATTTTACCAATTTCATTGACAGGTTATTAAAGTGATTATTCTCTAACTTAGGGAGAAAGTGAGGACTGCAGATGCTGGAGATCAGAGCTGAAAATGTGTTGCTGGAAAAGCGCAGCAAGTCAGGTAGCATCCAAGGAGCAGGAGAATCGACGTTCCTGAAGAAGGGCTCATGCCCGAAACGTCGATTCTCCTGCTCCTTGGATGCTGCCTGACCTGCTGCGCTTTTCCAGCAACACATTTTCAGCACTATTCTCCAACTTAAACAATGTACCTTGTTTGTCAAAGTGAAAGTAAATCAGCAAGAGCAAAATAAATTACAATGCACAGGTTAAACTAAATGCTACCAAAATGGAATTGAATTATACCTCTAACAGAATTGTTGTTCAGCACCAATTTTGTATTCAATAAAGCAAAATAAATATTTTTATTTGTGTAACTTATGCTTGTTTTATATTTAAATACCTGCACAAAAAAGGAAGTCCGTGGAAGTGATTGGTGATCTCTGCAGCAGTACGGTTGAGAGCACTTCCTCTGAAGTGCAAACCTGGCCTTGGGTGAATATTTGTTCCTGTGTGATTCTTAGCCTCCAGTTCCTGGACATTTTGTAATTTGCATAAGTTGAAACATTTAGTGTATACTCAATCCAAGCTTTTCATAAGTTTTGTCAGGTTTAAGATTTCCAACTTATTCAATCTTTTTGAAGCTGTAATCTATTCTGGTTCTATCTATTTGAATCCTCTACAATGAGGGCCTTTTCACTCGCATCCAATTCCTTTAGATTTCTTTGTCTCCAGCTCATCGACACATATGCCTCTATTTTCCATGTCAGTGTTTCTAAAATGACCTCCTTTAACCTTAATTGTAGTGTTCATCACAGTCTTTGGTTAGCTCCATGCTACTTCCTATATGCTGTCTCTTCTCTCCACATCTGTTACAGAGACTGAAAGAATATCGTGGAAAATGTAAAAATCAATCTGTTGAATCACATTGCAAGAACACACTTTTTTACATGTAAGCCAGACCAACTGAAGTACAAGGTTCAGTTAATCCAAATTGTTTTTTTTAAACTCTTCTTTTAGATTTTAATTATTTGTGTATACCACGATGTGGCATATAACTGCATATTGTAAAGGTTTGCACTGCAATGTCACTGGAAAGTGATGGAATGGCAGTTGTCAGAAACAACGATTGCACTGCCAAAAAAATCATACTGCAAATGGGTGTAGTTTGGAACTGAAACCTCAATTAATCCAGGGTAGAGTTTGCCCCCAGTCTGTGGATAATGTCAGAAATAAGTCAGCAATACAATTACAACCCTGGGATTGGAGTCTGACTACATTTTAGAAATATTACCACTTGTTTTGACTGTTCAAAGCTGCCTTGCTCATTTCCTGTCCCGAGGTTGATAGTGCCTTGTGGCGAAGTGGATATAATTCGTAACACAGTGAACCTTGCCCTTGGTGAAAAAACTTGGAGACACCAAATCTACAGCCGAATTGCTTGCTATTAAATCAGGGTTACGTATGTCTTCCCCACACACTAGAAAACTACTTTCAATGTAACATGAATGCAACTGCACGTGCATGCAGAGATTCTACTTCAGGAACATCTGTTGTCTCTTACTGATATCGCTAGGACCATTTTAACAGACTGCCATTTTGACAACCATCTTTGTAATTGAGCTAATTACTGTAATTATATGGATGTAGTCCTGACTTCATCTTTTGGGCACATCTAACCACTTAGTAATTTATAAGCCTTCACAGAGAATGCCAGCAAGCTATTGAATTGCAACGTCAGAGCTGAATTTAGTTTTGGCCTGGCCCATCATCGGTGTATGCAATTTATAGCAAATCATTGCAGGGAAAAATCAAAGACCCCAGCCATTTTGTTTTCCTTTCTTTCGTAGATTCCAATATTATTTTTTGGTTGCGAAGTTTGCATCTCCAACACTGCTGGTTTGAGCAGCGACCTAGTCAAAAGCTGGGATTTTCCTGGTGCACGTGACACTGCCAGTTGCTGGACTAACATGATAATCTACCATGGAAAGTTTGAACTTCATATTTTTATTCCAGGATCACATTTATTGATATGTTGAAATTTCCCCATCGTTACTTTAGACTTCCATGTATAAAGAAAAATAGATAAGTGTTATTTCATATACCTGAATCTCTCTGCATGCACGTGCAGTTGAATTCTACTTCAGGTGGGCGGCACGGTTAGCACTGCTGCCTCGCAGCGCCCGAGACCCGGGTTCAATTCCCGCCTCAGGCTGTGTGGAGTTTGCACGTTCTCCCCGTGTCTGCGTGGGGTTTCCTCCGGGTGCTCCGGTTTCCTCCCACAATCCAAAGATGTGCAGGTCAGGTGAATTGGCTATGTTAAATTGCCTGTAGTGTTAGGTAAGGGGCAAATGTAGGGGTATGGGTGGGTTGCGCTTCGGCGGGTTGGTGTGGACTTGTTGGGCCGAAGGGCCTGTTTCCACACTGTAATGTAATCTAATCTAATCTGTTGTCTCTTACTGATATCGCTAGGACCATTTTAACAGACTGCCATTTTGACAACTATCTTTGCAATTGAGCTAATTACTGTAATTAGTAAAATATCTGGCCTTACAGAAAACACAAAATCTTGTAAACTGGAGCTAGTGATGATGTTGAAGTAACTGCACAAGAACAGGAATCCAGAGGCTCAGGTTAATGCTCTGGGGACAAAGGCAGTCTCTTTCACCCTCACCATTATAATTAAACATCATGACCTGGCATACCCACTAGATAGTGGAGGAGAGGATGCAATGAGTAGTATAAAACAGACAAACCTAAAAATAAGTTGTCAACATGGCTAAGCTATGGCACAAGACTACTAACATGCCAAACAGTGAAGACTGTATAGGATAGATGTAAGTGATCCCACAAAAAAATGAATAAGATCTAAGATCTGCAATTCTGGCTTATGCAGTTGAGTGCAGAACAATTGAAACAACTCACTGGAGGATAAAAAAAGGTTAATAAATATCCCCACCCTGCACAATGGAGCAACCCGTTAATAGAAAGGAAAATACTGAAATATTTGCATCCATCAACAGCCAGAAATGCAGAAAAATCAGTTGATGTTTGTGAAGGAATTTCAAATGTTTACCACATTTAATTGTGTATCTCTGAAAGATCTGTCTCTATTTTAGGCTATGTCTTCTAGTCCTAGGTTCTTGAAGCAGCATAATAATTTAGCTGCAACAAAATCCTATCTTGTTTCCCTCAATATTGTGCAATCTTGGTTCAGATGACCCTTCTGAATGCCAAAGAATAGAATCCTACACTTTGCAATCTTTATTAACAATTTATCCTTTGATCTGAGACATCATTGTAATAAATCCGTGCTGCACTCCTTTTAAGATGAGTATATACTTCTTAACTATTCTCAATAGTCTATCTCCGGGGTTTTGTCTAGCTGTATCGTCTACCATTGTTCAGCAATTCATTTGCCATCTTGATTATGATTTGCACACATCCGTGACTTTTTAATAATTGTGTGCATAGATCCAAAGTCTGAGCCTACACTGTTTCAAAAATTCATTATAAATAATGTGGAGAACAGATGAAGAGAGTACAGTTCAAGAGTACTGAATGGAGAGATTTGTTGAGTGGGGGAATTTAACTGTTTTCTTGGATAATCTCTTTCTAAAAACTTCCAGTTCCTCGGGCTGGAGAGGATAGGAACAGGGAGTTAATGGACTTGAATGTGTGGCTGGGGAACTGGTGCAGGAAGCAAGGATTTAAATTCTTGGATCACTGGGGTATGTTTAGCGGTAAGGATAAATTATACAAGAGGGACGGGTTGCACCTTAATAGGTGGAGGACCAGCATTCTGGCAGGTAAGTTTGCCACTGCAACACAGCTGCATTTAAACTGGGGGGAGGGGACAAACTGGAAGTTTAAGAAGGAAGTTAAAGGGAAAGTTAGAACAAGAGAAGTCAAGAAAGACAACAGAATCAATGGAGCAAAAAACTCAAAAAAGGATCATGCCGTAAGGTCAAGTGAAATAGGGATTGATAGGAAGGGTGAGGAGAATAACAAATTTAAAATATATGAAAGTATGAAGCATTAGAAATAAGGTGAATGAGCTTGAGGCTCATTTGGAAATAGGCAGTTACGATGTGGGGATAACTGAGATGTGGCTTCAAGTGAACAGGGCCTGGAAATGAATATTCAAGGGTATACATGCTATTGTAAGGACAGACTGGCAGAGGGGGTGGGGTGGCCCTATTGGTAAGGAATGATATTCAGTCCCTTGCACGGGGGTGGTGGAGCTAGAATCAGGGGATGTAGAGTCATTATGGATAGAGCTGAGAAATTCTAAGGGTAGAAAGACCCTAATGAGAGTTATCTACAATCCCCCAAACAGTAGCCTGGATGTTGTGTGTAAGTTGAATAAGGAGCTGAAATTGGCCTGTCGCAAAGATATTACTACAGTTGATACAGGGGATTTCAACATGCAGGTAGACTGGGAGAATCAGGATGGTACTGGACCCCAAGAAAGGGAGTTTGTGGAGTGCCTCCGAGATGGATTCTTAGAACAGCTTGTGCTGGAGCCTACCAGGGAGAAAGAAATTCTGGATCTGGTGTTGTGCAATGAACTGGATTTGATCAGGGACCTCGAAGTAAAGGAGCCATTAGGAGGTAGTGACCACAATACAATAAGCTTTAATCTGCAGTTTGAAAGAGAGAGGGTAGAATTGGAAGTGACAATATTTCAGTTGAATAAGGGGAACTATGGAGCTATGAGGGAGGAGCTGGCCAAAGTTCAATGGTGCAATACCCTAGCAGGGATGGCAGTGGAACAACAATGGCAGGTATTTCTGGGTATAATGCAGAAGATGCAGGATCAGATCATTCCAAAAAGGAAGACAGATCTGAAGGGGAGGCAGGGGTGGCCGTGGCTGATGAGAGAAGTTAAGGACTATATAAAGACAAAAGGGAAAAAGTATAATATGGCAAAGATGAGTGGGAAATCTGAGGACTGGGAAGCTTTTAAAGAACAACAGAGGATAACTAAAAAGGTAATACGCAAAGAAAAAATAAGGTACGAAGGTAAACTGGCCAAAAATATAAAGGAGGATAGTAAAGGCTTTTTTTAGGTATGTGAAAAGAGAAAAAAAGGTTAAGACTAAAATTGGGCCCTTGAAGACAAATGGGTGAATTTTATTACGGGGAACAAAGAAATGGCAGAAGAGTTGAATTGGTACTTTAGATCTGTCTTCACTGGGGAAGACACGAGCAATCTCCCAGATGTAATAGTGGCTGATGGACCTGAACTGAAGGGAATTTATATTAGGCAGGAAATGGTGTTAGAGAGACTGTTAGGTCTGAAGGCTGATAAGTCCCCGGGACCTGATGGTCTGCATCCCAGGGTACTGAAGGAGGTGGCTCTAGAAATTGTGGATGCATTGGTGATCATTTTCCAATATTCTATAGATTCAGGATCAGTTCCTGTGGATTGGAGGGTGGCTAATGTTGTCCCACCTTTTAAGAAAGGAGGGAGAGAGAAAACAGAATTATAGACCAGTTAGTCTCACCTCAGTGGTAGGAAGAATGCTGGAGTCAATTATAAAGGACAAAGTTACGACACATCTGGATAGCAGTAACAGGATAGGTCAGAGTCAGCATGGATTTATGAAGGGGAAATCATGCTTGACTAATCTTCTGGAATTTTTTGAGGATGTAAATCTGAAGATGGACAAGGGAGATCCAGTGGATGTAGTATACCTGGACTTTCAGAAAGCCTTTGACAAAGTTCACATAGGAGGTTTGTGAGCAAAATTAGGCACATGGTATTAGGGGCAAAATACTAACATGGTTTGAAAATTGGTTGGCTGACAGGAAACAAAAAGTAGTGATAAACGGCTCCCTTTCGGAATGGCAGGCGGTGACCAGTGGTGTACCGCAGGTATCAGTGCTGGGACCGCAGCTTATTACAATGTACATTAATGGTACAGATGAAGGTATTAAAAGTAATATTAGCAAATTTGCTGATGACACAAAGCTGGGTGGCAGGGTGAAATGTGAGAAGGATGTTAGGAGGATACAGGGTGACCTGGACAGGCTAAGTGAGTGGACGGATGCATGGCAGATGCAGTTTAATGTGGATAAATGGGTGGTTATCCACTTTGGTGGCAAGAACAGGAAGGCAGGTTACTACCTAAATGGAGTCAGGTTAGGTAAAGGGGCAGTACAACAAGATCTAGGTATTCTTGTACATCAGTCAATGAAAGCAAGCATGCAGGTACAGCAGGCAGTGAAGAAAGCTAATAGCATGTTGGCCTTCATAACAAGAGGAATTGAGTATAGAAGCAAAGAGGTCCTTCTGCAGCTGTACAGGGCCCTGGTGAGACCGCACCTGGAATATTGTGCGCAGTTTTGGTCTCCAAATTTGAGGAAAGACATTCTGGCTATTGAGGGAGTGCAGCGTAGGTTCACGGGGTCAATTCGTGGAATGGTGGGACTATCTTACGCTGAAAGATTGGAGCGACTGGGCTTGTATACACCTGAGTTTAGAAGGGCTGAGAGGGGATCTAATTAAGACGTAAAAGATTATTAAAGGGTTGGACACTCTAGAGGTAGGAAGCATGTTTCTGCTGATGGGTGAGTCCCGAACCAGAGGACACAGTTTAAAAATAAGGGGTAGGCCACTTAGAACAGAGTTGAGGAGAAACTTCTTTACTCAGAGAGTGGTGGGTATATAGAATGCTCTGCCCCAGAAGGCTGTGGAGGCCAAGTCTCTGGATACTTTCAAGAAAGAGTTGGATAGAGCTCTTAAGGATAGTGGAATCAAGGGTTATGGGGATAAGGCAGGAACAGGATACTGATTGAGGATGATCAGCCATGATCAAAATGAACGGTAGTGCTGGCTCGAAGGGCAGAATGGCCTACTCCTGCACCTTTTGTCTAAAAACTCGTCAATTGTAACTTGAACTTTTTTTCAGTCTTAGTCAGTAGTAAGCAAGTTGCCTTATAATGGTGACCACAATTTGTTAATTATTTCCAAAGAGTCATATTAGGCTCAAAATGTTGGCTGTTTCCCTCTTCACAGATGCTCAGACCTGAGTTTATCCAGCACTTTATTTTTATCACCCACACCAGTCAGTGAGGTACCAATCATTTCACTTAATTGTATCTGCCCTCTGCCAACTGGCATATGGCTCAGGTAATAATCCAAATATTATCACTGTTGAGCTTCTGCTCTTCAGTTTGGTGTCGAGCTCCTCTCGGTGTCGAAACAGCGCCACTTTCTTAGTCTCATCTATGCCTTTGGTACCTACATGACAAATTGACCGTTGCCCTCTCATTCCAAACACATATCCAGATCTCTGATCTCCCAAAATGTGGTAGGCAGCATAGCTTTCTTGACTCATGCTCTTGGCTGCACAGAATAGGGTCTATCTCACTTATTATGTTATCCCCTTTAACCACCCTCACTTACATCCGAACGAGCACAAAGAATCTCAAAACCTGTTGGACAATTGCAAAGACTGAGGCTTCTGTCCTGAGTGCCTGACTTGCATCACTTGCAGTCATCAGAACTAGTTCGTCGAAGGTCAAAGACCCACAACACCAGGCTATAATTCAACAGGTTTATTTGAAATCACAAGCTTTTGGAGTGCTGACCCTTTGTTGAACTATAACCTGGTGTCATGTGACTTCTGATCTTGTCCACCCCAGCCCAACACCTTTTTGCTCTACATCATAGTTCCTAGATGTGAGAAAAAGCAA
The DNA here is from genome assembly GCF_004010195.1 of Chiloscyllium plagiosum. Classification (NCBI taxonomy): domain Eukaryota; kingdom Metazoa; phylum Chordata; class Chondrichthyes; order Orectolobiformes; family Hemiscylliidae; genus Chiloscyllium; species Chiloscyllium plagiosum. The sequence continues at coordinate 56,165,377 of NC_057713.1, read as the reverse complement.
AAGGAGCATCCCTTTCTCTGCTTTCTTCTCCAAATTGCCAGCACGCTGTTCCAAGCCAAACTCAAATGCAAAGTCACACTGAGATGTCTATTTATGTGTTACATTTTAGCATAGCCCTCATTACAGAATCAGTTTTCTTAAACAACTTGAAATTAGTTAATTAAGTGTGAGTTTGTATTTTCTAGCTTAAGTTTAAATGAAATTTAAATGAAATTTAAACTTACGCTGTAAATCACCATTAGGTCTTAAATGTAAACTATGAACAAAAAGTTATTTTCTTAGATCTAGATTAAGAACTACCTTGCTGACCAACTGCCAGCTGCACTGAGTTAATATTCCAAATCAAATATCAATTTTGAAGAAGTCATATAGGAATCAAAATTTTATTTGTTACACAAATGCTGCTGGATCTGCTGAGTTTTTCCTTTAGCATCTTTACATGATTGATCTAAAATAGCCTTTTCTCTAGTTGATAGTGCTCTACAAAACCAATCCTATCATCTCTGACACAGTCCAGAAATTCATCATCTATTGCATTAATACTTGTAGGTTTACCAAAGTTATATGCACATTTAAACCATCCATAATGATTGTACTATCCATGCTAGATATTTCATTGATTTCTTGATTCATACTACACCCTTTTCTTTGATGGTATGTGACAATTGGGGCAATGAGATCTGCTGAGTTTCTCAAGCACTTTTTAAATTTCAACCCACTAGCATCTGCAGAACTTTGCTTTTATCATACCATGGTGGCTCAGCGGTTAGCACTGCTGCCTCATTTCCAGGGACCCGGGTTCAATTCCACCCTTGGGTGACTGTGCAAACTCTGCACATTCTCTCTTTGTTTATGTGCGTTTCCACCAGTACTCCAGTTTCGTCCTACAATCTAAAGGTGTGCAGGTTAGGTGGATTGGCTATGCTAAATTGCCTTGTAGTGTTCAGAGATGTGTAGGTTAGGTGGATCAAAGGTAGGGGGGTGAGTTTGGGTGGGATACTCTTTGGAGAGTTGATGTGGACTACTTGTGCTGAATGGCCTGTTTCCACACTGTAAAGATTCTGATTTAATGTTTGCTGCACCTTGCTGTTTCTTTGCTCCACCTTGCTGTTTCTTTGCTCCATCCATTTTCCACATTTTGTTCTCATCCGAGATCCTCCTTTACTAATGTATTGATTTTATCCCTTATCATTAACACAGCATCACCATTTTGGTATGTCTTTTCTAAGTGTTGAATATCTTTGAATATGTATTCAGCTGGATGGCCCATAACTTTGTATTTTGACACAATTGTGCATTCTCAACTTAGTTAATTCTTTCTAACCTACTCAATTTCATTTGTCACTTTGCTACTTGCTTCCCAATTGACCTACCCCTCAGATTCCCATTCTCCTGACAAGCTATCTTAAACTTTTCCCAATAGCACTAGCAAATATCCTGGTGAAGATTTTCATCCTGATCCTGTTCCAATGTACAGCTTATCTATGTTTCACCTGTATCAGAATCCACCTCAATTCTGCAGAAATCTGATCCCTTTCGTCCTTTACCAATTCTCCAGTGATGTTTCATCAAGTCAAATCTATATCTATGCTCATGAATATGTGGTACTGGAAGTCATTCTGAAGTGATTGCTCTCTCGATCTGGCCTTTCAGTTTTCTTCCTAACTCCCTAAAATCTACATCAGAACCTCATCCCTCTACCTTCCTATACATTGCTACCAATTTGGACCATGATCTCCAGCTGTTCACACTCCTCCAGAAGTGTGTCTTTCAGCTGCGTTAAGTCATCCTTAACCTTGGCACCAGGAAAGCAATCCTGGAGTTAAGTTTACTGTCTCGCATACCTCTTCCTCTAGCATAAAGGTAATGGGAATATTGTAGGGGTGGGGAGAAAGTATTGAAGTGGATGATCAGCTATGATTATATAGAATGGCAGAACAGGCTTGCTCCCACTTGCTACTCTCAATCGTGATACTTAAAAGGAATTTCTGCTCCTCTACTGGATGTTGGACAATCAACCTGATAGTAATGATGGAGGGATGAAGAAATTAGGTTGAGTTGGGTGTGGTCAGCTTACATGTAGAAACGTTGTTATTTTTTGATTTCACCAAAGGTAGCATATCAATGAGAATAGGTCACCAAGGATAGATCCTGAGGGGACACCAGAGGGATCATGCAGCAGTGGGAGGAGAAGTCATTTTAGATAATTCTTTGACTGAAGTTAGGAGAAAAATTAAACCTTTATTGTCTATACTAAAATCCATTTTTATCACAGTTTTGCCCTCTCAATCAATTAACTGCATTTTTATGATTCCAACTATACTGCTTAGACTGCCACCTGCATGGATATATTATTATTTTCATATCAATGTCATTAAAATAAATAAAATGAATATTTATGCCTCAGCATAAATCTTTGTAGAAATTGAATATAACTTGCAATTTTATATCTCTCTATAATATTAAACTTGTTCAAAATGTGATTGCAATTTTTCCTTGAACATGAGGAGCATGTAGAGATACGCACAAAAGAATGCTTCAGTGTTAGTAATTTGTCTTCAAACAAATGCTCTTTTTGAACAGAAGGAATGCTTCACTGTTGAGTATAAGTTTTATTTTCAAATGAATGATTATCATATTGATCTAGCAATACTTCCCACACAACAAAATTCCAGTAATTATACCCCAGTGTTTGGTCATTAATATGGATTTTGTACATGATAACCACATTGTTCCATATCTTCTACTGTTTATATTTTTGGCTCAATGGGCACTGGAACAAAACTATAATGTCTTCCTCTACATAATCACACAATCTTAAATTACAATAAGCTTGTCATCATTGTCAGGATTTACAATATATCCTAAAGATCAGAAAATAGATATCTCCGGTATATGCTAAAAGTGATCAGACAGAATTGCATATTGATGTTATGCTATCCACTTTGCTCCAAGCCAAACAAGTTGACCATAACATGTCCTTGACCTTTTTATCCTTTGCATAAAAACTAAATATTTACTTAAGTACTGATCTCTGGTTAGAGGTTTACTATAATACATCTGTCACAATCATGATTATAATAAAATAATAATGCAATACAGAGGTACTATAAATTCAAAAAATCCACTGTAAGGTACTTGCTCAACATTCTGTCAGTGAAATTACACTTTTGAACATGTTCAAGTAGGTATGGGAGGAAAGCTGCCATTCATGCATTAGAGGGAGTCAGCTTTCCCATCACATCCAAATTGAAATTTTTCAAAAGTATCTTTCAAATGTTATCAAAATGACTAATTTCACTGATTTTTTTTTAAACAGAAAATGTATGGCTATGGTGGGGATAAATTCATATCAATCTAGAGTAGCTCATGCAAAAACTAGGTAGCACCATTCTGGAAATGGATGCCATTGCCAGCTGCCTCTTAAGTTGTGTCAACTTAAAAATCAATTGGTCACAATTGACTGTTGATCAACTATTAGGAAAGAAGACCTTCACAGTATTATTGTACATAGTGTTGCTCAGCTCTCGTGTGTCCTCTTCTCGCACTGCAGCCATTATCTCCAGTACTTGACTATAAAGAAAAAAAATTATTAGGGAGAAGTGTAATAGGCAGTTAGAGAGTTAGCAACGCAAATTATGTATTTCTAAACCTATTCAAATTTGATGTCTTAATATTAGTTTTGCCAGCATAAAATCATTCTGTAGGAAACTGCCATGTTTTTGCAGCAATGTGGTTGAGAAAAGCTATCGGTGATACACGTTTGCAGATGACAAAGATAGTTGGGAGGACAGGTAGTGCTGAGGAAACAGGGAGGCTACAGAAGGACTTAGAGCTAGGAAAGTGGTCAAAATAGTGGCAGATGGAATATAATGAAGAAAATATTATAAGCACTTTAGTAGGAAGAATACAGATATAGATTATTTTCTAAATGGGGAAAGACTTCAGAAATTTGTGGGCGGCACAGTAGTTAGTACTGCTGCCTGATAGCGCCAGAGACCTGGGTTCAATTCCCGCCTCAGGTGACTGACTGTGTGGAGTTTGCACATTCTCCCAGTGTCAGCGTGGGTTTCCTCCGGGTGCTCCGGTTTCCTCCCACAGTCCAAAAACGTGCAGGTTAGTTGAATTGCTAAATTGCCCGTAGTGTTAGGTGAAGGGATAAATGTAGGGGAATGGGTCTGGGTGGGTTGCGTTTCGGCGGGTCAGTGTGGACATGTTGGGCCGAAGGGCCTGTTTCCACAATGTAAGTAATCTAATCTAATCTAATCTAAAAAAAATCTGAAGCACAAGGAGTCCTAGTTCAAGATTCTCTTAATCCTAAAATACAGGTTCAATTGCCAGTCAGGAAGGCAAATGCAATATTGGGATTTGTTTCAAAAAGGCTAGAATACAAGAGTAGGGATGCACTGGGTGAGGCTGCATAAGGCTGTGGTCAGACTGCATTTGGAAATTTGTGATCAGTTTTGAGCCCTGTATCTGAGGAAGTACGTGCTTGCCTTGGGGAGGGTCCAGAGGTGGTTTATAAGAATAATCCGAGGAATTAAGGGCTTGTCATTTGAGGAACAGTTGAGGACTCTGGGTCTTTACTCTGTAGTTTAGAAGAATGAGGGGGTATTTCATTGAAACTTACAGAATACCGAGAAGCTTAGATAGATTGAACATGGAAAAGATATTTCCACTAGTAAGAGAGACTAGGATCCGACTGAAGACACAGCTTCAGGTTGAAGGGACAACCCTGGAGAACTGATGATGAATTTCTTCAGCCAGAGGGTGGTTAATCTGTGGAACGTATTGCTGCAGAAGACTATGGAGGCCGAGTCATTGAGTATATTAAAACCGAGATTAACAGGTTCTTGATTAGTATGGGGATTAAGGGTTACAGGGAGAAAGCAGGACAGTAGGGTTGAGAAACATATCTACCATGCACAAATGGTGGAGAAGACGCAATAGGCCTAATTTAGCTCCAATGTCTTATGATATCATGTTCTAATTTGTCATAAAACTGAACATTCATGTTCATTGAAATTTACAAGTTCTGTTCTTAGATTTAACGGACACAAGCTTCCTCGACATTATTATTGTCCCTGTTTTGCATAGTCTCTGCATACATTCCTGACAAAGGAGAGCATCTACACTCGTCTTCAAATTCCATTTCAGCAGATCTCAGATAGCGAAGAATAACTGTTCCCGCTGAGCTGTGTATTTGTGTTGCTGTGTAACAATCCAGAACATACTGTTCACTAAACAAAATGCTGCACATGTCAATGTTTACTTTAGGATCTGCTTACATGTGGCAATCACATAACAAACAGGCCATGCATAGCAAAGAACTTGGAAAAATAGAATCCCTAGAGTGTAGAAGCAGACCATTCAGCCCACTGAGTCCACTCCAAAGAACATCCCACCCTATCCCTATAACCCTGCATTTTCCTAGCCTGCACATCCCTAGATACCATGGGTCATTTAGCATGGCCAATCCACTTAACCTGCACATCTTTGTGACTGGAAACCCATGCAGACACAGGGAGGATGTGCAAATTCCACACAAACAGTCACCCAAGGCTGGAATTGAACCCAGGTCCCTGGCACTGTGAGGCAGCAGTGCTAACCACTGAGCTACTGTTCTGCCCTTAGGGGAAGCACGGCAGAAGGGTCAAAGTCATGAAAACACAGACCCTAAAATATACAGTAGTATTTAAAATCAGCACACTATTTGGAGGTTTCATAATGATTGGACCCATCGAAATGAATATTGCTCAATATTCATCTATTAACCTTGGCATAAATTTTATTGAATGGATGAAGTGTTGTGAACCATTGATACCACATCATGGTTTTTGCTAATGCTTTGCTGCATTTTGTAATGATGTTCCAACTTATTATTTTGGCTTTTAAATAAATGTTTCAAGAAGAGTACACAACTCAATGTTATCTTTACAAGGTATACAACGTTATTTGAAATTTTAAATAAAGGAGTATCATTGCTATAATTGTGTTGTCCAACTGCTTTGAGTATAATGATATGATCAATAAACAAGGTCACTAGACTGGCAATCGAAATTGCTTAAAATTGTTTCTCAATCACAATTCCAAGAAAGCACTCCCTTTTATTTTTTTTTAAGAATTTGGGCATTTCTGGCTCAGCTAGCATCTATTATCCATTCTTAATACTTATTAGATGTAGTGAGCTGAACAGTTGTATTCATGTGTAAAAGAGTTTAATAGGTGAACACAGAAAAGCTAGTTACAAGCTGTGGCTGAGAAGCATAAGGGCAGGGATTGTATTAGGGGCACATTAGCAATGGCAAATAAGGGGAAAGGCTCAGGTAGAATGTGAAAGATATGGGAGAGTTAAAATGAAGAGTTCAGTTCAAGGTAAGTGCTCATTTGTCTATACCAGGCTTGCTCACAAAAACTCAATTTATTTGTTAATGATGACCAGGTTATTGGTTTAGAACAGCCCTTTACAAACAAGTCAAATCCAAATTTCAGAAATTAAGTACCATCGGCTCTGGGATTTGAGTTCAGACCTTCACTATTTGTCTTTCTCAGAGGGGATTCTTTGAAATAACAATCAGGTAATGGGCACTTGCAGGGACTTTCTCCCGCTCCAAACCAGGACAGCATTTGTGGGTTTCTGTACTATTAATTGTAGATATTTATTACTACGAAACTGTACTAATCTTTTAATTATGGAAAATATTCCTGGCTACAAACTCCTTTAGCGTTATTTACCTATGGAGAACTGAAGTATGCAGCAATCTGGTCAGTTTCCCAACTTCAACAGAAACTGTTAATGCATCTTGAGCTCCAGAAGATTGTCACTTAGAGTCATAGAGATGTACAGCATGGAAACAGATCCTTCGGTCCAGCCTGTCCATGCTGACCAGATATCCCAACCCAATCTAGTGCCACCTGCCAGCACCCGGCCCATATCCCTCCCAACCCTTTCTATTCATATACCCATCCAAATGCCTCTTAAATGTTGCAATTGTACAAGCCTCCACCACATCCTCTGGCAGCTCATTCCATACACGTACCACCCTCTGTGAAAAGGTTGCCCCTTAGGTCTCTTTCCCTTCTCACCCTATATCTATGCCCTCTAGTTCTGGACTCCCTGACCCCAGGGAAAAGACTTTGTCTATTTACACTATCCATATCCCTCATAATTGTGTGAACCTCTATAAGGTCACCCCTCAGCCTCCGACGCTCCAGGGAAAGCAGCCCCAGCCTGTTCAGCCTCTCCCTATAGCTCAAATCCTCCAACCCTGGCAACATCCTTGTAAATCTTTTCTGAACCCTTTCAAGTTTCACAACATCT
>NC_057713.1:56078089-56156809 GCF_004010195.1 Chiloscyllium plagiosum | reverse complement strand
CTGGCATATGCTTCCTTCTTTTTCTTAACCAAACCTTCAATTTCTTTAGTCATCCAGCATTCCCTATACCTACCAGCCTTCCCTTTCACCCTGACAGGAATATACTTTCTCTGGATTCTTGTTATCTCATTTCTGAAGGCTTCCCATTTTCCAGCCGTCCCTTTATCTGCGAACATCTGCCTCCAATCAGCTTTCGAAAGTTCTTGCCTAATACCGTCAAAATTAGCCTTTCTCCAATTTAGAACTTCAACTTTTAGTTCTGGTCTATCCTTCTCCATCACTATTTTAAAACGAATAGAATTATGGTCGCTGGCCCCAAAGTGCTTCCCCACTGACACCTCAGTCACCTGCCCTGCCTTATTTCCTAAGAGTAGATCAAGTTTTGCACCTTTTCTAGTAGGTTGTGCAACACTTGGGCCTGCCTGAAAGGACTTAATGACAATGATCTCTCAAGCAGCTGCTTGAACTGCCTGAAATAGCTAAACTATTAAACACAGCTTAAGCAGCATCTTTTTATTTGACATCTGTTCAACAGACAAATGATTGATCCCATTTGCCTGATGGGAGGTTGTCCAGGATAAATGGAGACAGAATAATGGTTTGTACATGGTATAAAGTGACACAAATAGGGAAAAGGGAAATAAGGCTGGAAACAGGAGCATGCAAGAACAAGAGGCAATAGTCAACACAAAGAAAAGGGGCTTCCTGGTTAAGTTCTGGGAACAGCTATTGTGGCATGAAGCTGAGCCATATGAGGTGAGAAGCCAGCTACAACTCAAGCAGCACCAACTTCATTGGTAGCAGCAACTGAGAAGACCCAGCAGGTAGGTTTGAATATGCACGGTTTAGATGAAAGGGATAATAATACTAAAAAAAAACCATTGGAGGAAGTAATAAGGGCATCTAAAGAATACTTTTCACAATACTTGTATTATAGATTCCCTAAATCAATTGTGAAATGCATAGTGCAAAGCCAAAAGAGTGTTCTTTTTTGACCATTTGTCTTCCCTTTGAAGCTGTGTACCTGATTTTCTGCATCAGGGAATTATACCTTAAAAAGTACACAATTTTAATCTACAGGTGCTATGAAGTGAACTTCAGTCTTTTTTTTAATGTGTAGATTTACGAACTTATGCACATTGCATTACACTCTACCTAGAATGAAGCACAGAAAAGGAAACTAGATCTATTCCCTATCTAGAAAACAAAGTAATGCCAGTGAAAGTCAAAACATGGTCTGGTTATTAAAGCATGCTGAATAACTGCTCTTTGTCCCAGTGTATTTTTGTGTCAAGGAATTATGTCTCTAAAGGTAGTAACCATCTTGATAGAAAGTCTCAACAAAATACATTGAGAATTTGAACAACTACATGGGAACTTTTCTTCATACTCACACAATATGGCATGGTTCATTCCTGTCCTTGAGGCAGTGTCCCTCTTCCCACTTCTTTTTTGTTGGAAAAGTGGTCGTCACATATTTAGCACCAGCATGTGTATTCTTTACTCCACACCATGGTGCATCTTTACAAACGTAAACAAAAAAGTTGAAAAGCTAAAACCAAATGAATATCTGTTCAGAGCTTCTCAAACGAGATTGTTTCTTGTTCAGACAGTTCAATTGAAAGAAGACTAGTAAAACAGCTTTTCACTTCTGGAACTAGAGTTAAGCAAGAAATATTAATACTATCCGGGGAGTCTGATTTTAATTCAGACATAAGGATGCAGTAGTAAGTGGCCTTTCATAGTTGAAATTGAGATATATTGTTGGGTTTCTATTAAAAGAGCACTGCAATGCATCAAATACACCTGACCCAAGCAAGTCCATAAAAGAACATAAGAAACAGGAGCTGGACTTAGCCATTTGGCCCCTTGACACTGCCTCACAATTCAAAAGGATCATAGCTAATCTTCTACCTCCACTTTTCCCTGTATCCTCATAACCTACAATTGCCTAGGATCCTAAAAATCTAATGACCTTGGTCTTGAATATGCTCAACAGCTCAGCATCCATACTTTTTGGGGTAGAAAATACCAAATACTGACTGAAGAAATATCCAATCATTTTAATCCTAAATGGCTTCACACTTAACCTAATTAATCTTTAATTAAAGACTGTCCAACTAGGCTTGGCAATCTTGGAACCTACCCTATCAGGCCTTCTAAAACTTTTATCGATTTCAATGGGGTTACCATTCTAAACTCCAGACCCATTCTTCACAACCTTTTCTCATAGACTCCCTCTCATCTCAGGAACCACCTTAGTAATCCTTTGTTGCATCCCTAAAAGGCAAGTACATTTTTCCTTAAGTAAGCAGAACAAATCTGTGTAAACACCACCTGATGCAGCCTCCCCAAAGCCCTATATAATTTCAGGAAGATATTCTTTTCTGACTTAAGGCTTTTCTTTTGTTTTACAATAAAGACCATCACATCATCACTGATGAAATTCACCAAAATGCTAAAATCCAATCTTTACCAATATGTAAGTCATAGGTGTATGGTGTTGAGATGTACAATTTAGACAGCACCGTTATCTCTCCTTGATCCACTAGTTGTTGATTTAACTTAGAAATCAATTGAACAAAATCAGAATCTACTCACAATGACAGAAAAAAAACATACAGCCATGGTCTCCACCACTGACCATTTCTGATGACCTCTGTTGTGGTGTGCAAGGTGATTAAGAACAGAGTATATTTTAGAATTGTGATTACTTGTTGCCCAAGCCCTTTGATAACCCATCCCACAAAACTGACACAATATCTCAGGAAGTTTCCTTAATAAATAGTGGAGTAATATAGTCTAGGAAGATTTAAATTTTCAATCCCATTCTTTGTGGAGTTCTCAAACTAAGCTGCAAAGAGTATCAGTCAGTTAGGAAAAAAAAACTGAAGCTTAGAAGAATGTTGTGATAAGAGAGGAAAAGCTGCGAGGCTCCCGTTCACAAATATTCAGCATTGCCCTCTGGAGGCACAGATGTGGATCTTGGGAAAAGACAGGGTTGCAATGCTCTAGTAATTGAACAGTATACATACGGAAGCTCACTTTCTCTGCTCACAAGTAACATTACTTTGGTTAAATACTAAAGGGTAAATGGCATAGACCCACATCCCATTCAAAAATAAATACATGCAGGGGCGAGAACACACAAGTGAGAAAATTGCACCATGAAAATAATGCCCAAGTGCCTAAGCTATATAAACACAAAATGTATTTTGCAACTATTAACACTAGATAATTTATAAATAATTTAACCTTAATAAAGCAACAGACAGTCTTCTGCACATTCACAAATTAAATATTGTAGAACAAATAAATAATTATTGTTGTGTAACAACTTGGCTGTAAATAGAAATTTATGAACATAATTAGCTTGCCATTGAAATTTTAGTGTTGCTGTAAAGAAACCTTGAGTGCAAGTTCATAGTTCCTTGAAAATGGAATCACAGGTAGATAGTGAAGGTGGCATTTAGTAAGCTTGTCATGATTTGGTATTGGACTGGGGTGTACAAAGTTAAAAATCACAACACCAGGTTATAGTCCAACAGGTTTAATTGGAAGCAATAGCTTTTAGAGCGCTGCTCCTTCATCAGGTCGTTGTGGAATATAAGATTGTAAGACACAGAATTTATAGCAAACGTTTATAGTGTAATGTAACTGAAATTATATATTGAAAACAACCTGGATTAAAACTTTAAAAAGTTTTGCGATTTACATATGAAAGAACTGAAATTAACATAGTTATTCTAACAGATGAGAGACTTGACAAACAATCCAGATCTTTCTCAATATATAATTTTAGTTACATCACAGTGTAAACATTTGCTATAAAATCTTACAATCTTACACTCCACAACCACCTGATGAAGGAGCAGCACTCCGAAAGCTAATGCTTCCAATTAAACCTGTTGGACTATAACCTGGTGTTGTGTGATTTTTAACTTTAGTAAGCTTGCCAGTGCATTGAGTAAAGGAGTTGGGAGGTCATGTTGCAGCGTACTGGACATTGGTTAGGCCACTTTTGGAATACTGCATGCAATTCTGATCTCCCTACTATCAGAAGGATATTGTGAAACTTGAAAGGGTTCAGAAAAGATATACAAGGATGTTGCCAGGATTGAAGAGTTTGAGCTACAGGGAGAGGCTGAATAGACTGGAGCTATTTTCCCTGGAACGAGACAGACTGAAGGATGACCTTAGAAGTTTATAAAATCATGAGGGGCATGAATAGGGTGAATATCCAAGATTGAAACTTTATTGCTGGAACAGCACAGCAGGTCAGGCAGCATCCAGGGAACAGGAGATTCGACGTTTCGGGCACAGGCCCTTCTTCAGGATATCTAGATTTGGATGAGTTGGACTGAAGGGTCTGTTTCCATGCAGTAAAACTCTATGATTCTATGACTCTATAAAGTATTAAATACTTCCAATGAGTTCTACAGGAAGAAGGCCCTTCTTCCTGAAGAAGGGCCTGTGCCCGAAACGTCGAATCTCCTGTTCCCTGGATGCTGCCTGACCTGCTGTGCTGTTCCAGCAATAAAGTTTCAACTTTGATCTCCAGCATCTGCAGACCTCACTTTCTCCTTGAATATCCAAGATCTTTTCCCTGGTGTCAGGGAATCCAATATTAGAGGGCATATGTTTAAGGTCAGAGAAGAAAGATTTAAAAGGGACCTAAGGGGCAACGTTTTCCTCACAGAGGGTGGTGCATGTCTCGAACAAGCTGCCAGAGGTAGAGGCTGGTACAATAACAACATTTAAAAGGCATCTGGATGGATATATGAATATGAAGGATTTAAGTGGGATATAGCCAAATATTGGCAAATGGGACTAGATATCCTAATTTAGGATATCTAGATTTGGATGAGTTGGACTGAAGGGTCTGTTTCCATGCAGTAAAACTCTATGATTCTATGACTCTATAAAGTATTAAATACTTCCTACTGAGTTCTACAGACTGATTATATGTCAAATCATTGCAGTCTAAATCAGAAGACACAATAAAGCAATGTCATATAATATCTGGTTTAAAACGATTCCAGGTGTGGAGGATGGTCCAGAAATTCCTGGTCTGTACTCCACTTCAGTTGTATAATAGCAAACTATATGCCTTATCTCATAACACTATCACCCTTGTGATCCATTATGCTCTGTATATCAGAGCCATCTTTATTTTTTCAATCTAGTCAAACCAATAAAATTGTTCCATTGTGGTTAAACAAATATATTGGCTAATTGTTGTGCACCAAACTCTCCAAAGAGAAATTTAGTGTTTCTATTGCTGGTCTATCCTTTATCCAAACATTACATTTTGGATAAATCGATATTTAAAAAAAAACTTACCCGTTTCTATCATCAGTCTTTCACTCGGGATAGATTTCATGGCTTCAAGATTGGATTCAGTTTTTAAGGAGCTAAAAGAATCAAATCTGCTCTTAATACATACAATACTAAAAAAATTATAAGCCCACTATTTATTCAGAAATATACTAGATTTTAAATTTAAACAGATTAAATTATCGTTCAAATTATTTAATGCCTGGTGTTACATCAATATAATTAACACTTATATTATTTCTTTACTAACCTTCATCTATTTATAGGAAGGTACAAGCTCTCTATCACACACTGTTCTATTAATTCAAACCTACTCAATCAATAGACAGCTTGAATTTTCAGAGTCATTCAGCAATCAAAAAACGAGTCCTATAATTTGAGCAGCAGAAGCAATTAGCAGTGAAGAAACAAAATCAGTCAGGACAATGTAATTCTTAATATTTCAAACACTTCTGTTAATTAAGTATTTTTATAAAAACTAAACTTAGAAGAAAACTTGAGCTCTGCATAAAGTAAAAAAAATTTGCTTTGACTGAAGGGATTGACTCAATTCATTTATTTTAGGTGAAACACACTTGCGAAAACCTATCAGAAATTTTGATGGCAAGGAAAGTAAATTTTGATTATAACAAGTTATTTAGTTATAAATTACTCTTCACAATCTACATTTATTATACTATCTGCTTCCATCAAAATTTAGACTTTACTTAAATTTCAATTTTCATTGATTTGCATCGATTATAATGAACTCTATCTGAATATTAATGACACTACAGTCAAAACAGCACAGCAATGTCTCTACTTCCTCAGGAGCCTAAAAAAATTTGACATGTCCATAAAGACTCTTAAAAATTTTAAAGAGGCACTTTATCTGGATGCATCACAGCACGATATGGGAACTTCTCTTCCCAAGACCGAAAGAAACTACAGACAGTTGTGAACACAGCCCAGTCCTTCACACAAATCGACCTTCCATCCATTGATTCCTGTTGCATTGGAAAAGCAATCAACATAATCAAAGATCCCTCCCACCTCTGATGTACTCTCTTCCACTGGACAGAAAATATAATACAGGTAGATCTTCCATAACGCGATAGATGCATTCTTGTGCAATCCCGTGCTATAGAAAAATCGTGCTTTAGAAACAACGCTTAAAGTGTTGGTGATGTAGCAACACACATACAGCTTTATAGTAGAACACCCTGTACTTTGTAGATGTGTACGAACATATTCAAGAACAGCTTCTTTCCAACGAGATTTTTGAGGAAGTAACAAAGAGGATTGATGAGGGCAGAGCGGTAGATGTGATCTATGTGGACTTCAGTAATGCGTTGACAAGGTTCCCCACGGGAGACTTATTAGCAAGGTTAGGTCTCACGGAATACAGGGAGAACTAGCCATTTGGATACAGAACTGGCTCAAAGGTAGAACACAGAGGGTGGTGGTGGAGGGTTGTTTCTTCAGACTGGAAGCCTGTGACCAGTGGAGTGCCACAAGGATCGGTGCTGTGTCCTCTACTTTTTGTCATTTACATAAATGATTTGGATGCGAGCATAAGAGGTACAGTTAGTAAGTTTGCAGCCTGTTCCCTGGATGCTGCCTGACCTGCTGTGCTGTTCCAGCAATAAAGTTTCAACTTTGATCTCCAGCGTCTGCAGACCTCACTTTCTCCTCGAAGATTTCAACCTACTGCGAATCCTCTTACAAGGATGCCTTCCTTGAAGAAGCTCTCTGCCTCTCTCTATAAAGATAGGTCTCACGGAATACAGGGAGAACTAGCCATTTGGATACAGAACTGGCTCAAAGGTACAAGACAGAGGGTGGTGGTGGAGGGTTGTTTTTTCAGACTGGAAGCCTGTGACCAGTGGAGTGCCACAAGGATCGGTGCTGTGTCCTCTACTTTTTGTCATTTACATAAATGATTTGGATGCGAGCATAAGAGGTACAGTTAGTAAGTTTGCAGATGACACCAAAATTGGAGGTGCAGTGGAGAGCAAAGAGGGTTACCTCAGATTACAACAGGATCTTGACCAGATGGGCCAATGGGCTGAGAAATGGCAGATGGGGTTTAATTCCGATAAATGCAAGGTGCTACATTTTGGGAAAGCAAATCTTAGCAGGACTTATACACTTAATGGTAAGGTCCTAGGGAGTGTTGCTGAACAACGAGACCTTGGAGTGCAGGTTCATAGTTCCTTGAAAGTGGAGTCGCAGGTAGATAGGATAGTGAAGGCGGCGTTTGGTATGCTTTCTTTTATTGGTCAGAGTTTTGAGTACAGGAGTTGCTAGGTCATGTTGTGACTGTACAGGACATTGGTTAGGCCGCTGTTGGAATATTGCGTGCAATTCTGGTCTCCTTCCTATCGGAAAGATGTTGTGAAACTTGAAAGGGTTCAGAAAAGATTTACAAGGATGTTGCCAGGGTTGGAGGATTTGAGCTATAGGGAGAGACTGAACAGGCTGGGTCTGTTTTCCCTGGAGTGTCAAAGGCTGATGGGTGAGTTGCTCATCATTACCCAATGATAATGGCAAGTCGTCCAATATTTTAAATTACTGATCCATTTCAAAATGAATTACTCTAATTCAGAACAGTCAGTCAGTCAGTCATGGCAGTCACCTGCTATGGGCAACATTTAAAAAACAACTGCCCGGCAGCTGCAGACTGCAGGAGACCAAACAGAAATCATCTGTTAACACCTTTAAATTATCTAGACACAAAATCTGAAAAATCCATCAAGCCCACTTTGAAACAATCCTAGGTGTCAATCTATGGGAGACCTATAACTATTTGACATATCCTTCCACTTTAGAGTATGTGTCTGCGTGTGTGTGTGGTGTGTGTGTGTGGTGTGTGTGTGGTGTGTACACACCTTTGAATGCGTGTGTGTAAAACTTGGCATCTTTTTATTTTGTTTCGGATTGGGTGCTTAAGTAAAAACCTTTTTTAAATGTACAAGAAAACTTGATAATGTGTGTGTTTTTTTAATAGTCATGTCACTTAAATAGTTAAGCTACTCAGTGAATTGGCAAGCTAACGCTTCAAAAGAAACCTATTGCAGTGAATTAAGAAATGACTAAAGAAGAGAGCCACTCTACCAAGTCCAAGGCGGACTTCAGAACAGGCAGCAGCGAAAAGTGGCCGAGCAGAGGCTGATAGCTAAATTTGGTACCCATAGGGAGGGCCTCAACTGGGTCCTTGGGTTCATGTCACATTACAGGTGACCACCATTGCACTATGTATACACACACACACACAGGCCCTCCTATATACACACACGCACATAGACAAACACGCACATAGACACACACTCCTACACGCATCCTCTCACAGACTTAGATGCTTTACATTCACACACACAGACACTCACAACCCCCCCCACCCCAGACACACACACACACACATCCACTCTCTCTCTCACACTCGCAACCCCCCACCATAGACAGACAGACAGAGACAGAAACACACACACACACACATATAAGTTTGTGGGGTGAATTTGTACTTGCAGAGTTACATTGTACTTTGCTCAAAAACTGCATGAATCCATGTAAGACTCTATAGAATCAGTCTAAACATTATGACACAGGCAGGGAACACAGGAGGTTAACACCTTCAACATCTTAATATCTTATCTGGCTGACACCAATTGTTATAGTTAACCTGAGAATGTAACTTTTAAAAGGTTTTGTGATTTACACATGAAAGAAGTGAAACTATCATGGTCATTCTAACAGATGAGAGACTCAACAAACAATCAAGGTATTTTTCAATGTTTAATTTCAGTTACATCACACTGTAAAGTTTTGCTATAAATTGTGTCTTACAATTGTGTACTCCACAACCACCTGATGAAGGAGGGGCGCTCCGAAAGCTAGTGCTTCCAATTAAACCTGTTGGACTATAACGTGGTGTTGTGTGATTTTCAACAGTCTACCAATTGTCTGTTTACTATAAAATAATTGATGCATTGCATCAGTTGACCAAAATGATTTAAAAACTAAGGCCATTTTCTTTGCTCCCCTCCCTAGCAACCAATGCAACCCTCTCCCTGGTGCCAGTCTGAGGTTGAACCAGATTTTTCATAAACCTGGTGTCCTAATAGATGGCTCACCAACAACCACATGTGTTCCATCACCAGGTCTGCCTACATGTCATCCGACTCCACCTCTGATGATCTGCCTTTTTTCAGTTCTAGATCGGACTAGTTCAATACACTCTTGGTCAGCCTCTGACGTTCATTCAAAAATCTAATTCTCACCTAATCTATTACATCCATCGCTCCTGTGTTCAACTCACTAACCTATATTAGCTTCTGATCTGGTATAAGCTCAGTTTGAAAAATATCATTTCCAAATTCCTCCAACGTCTCATCCTTGCTCATTTCTGTAACTTCATCCATTCTCACTATTCCAAGCTGTGTGGTCCTCCAAGGCTGACTCTTTTTAAAGCCTTGGAGGCACAATTATTCCACATTGGCTTTGCGGCCTCAGACACTGAAATCCAAAACACTTGAATTCCTCACTAAATCTGTCTGCCACTTTTTCTTCCTTTTACGCATTAGATCAGTTAGCTCAGTTGGTTGGATGGCTGGTTTGTGATGCAGGTTGGTACTAACAGCATGGGCTCAACTCCCATACTGGCTGAGGTTACCATGAATAAGTCTCCTTCACAATCCCTCCCTTTGTCCGAGGTGCTGTGACACTCAGGTTAGACCACCACCAATCATCTCTCCCTCCCTAATGGGAGGGTCCAGCAAAAATATGACTTCACTTGTAAAATCTGCCTCATTGGCCAAGTGTTTTGGACACCCATCCTGACAATGTTTACGTTGCTTCATGTCAAATTTTGTTTGGCAACACTGCTATGAGGTCCTTGGAGGCTATGTTAAAGGCACTATATAAATGTAAAATACTGATGATAGGCTCTATTATAAGGTTGTGTGTTATTGCAAAAATATGTTAACACATTATAAGATTTAAATGCAATTATATAAAATATTAATAACCCTGCCATTTATATAGTCAGCTCTCCTGTGGCATTGCTCATGACATGTTAACGGATTCAATGTTTTAGGATTTGGTGGAGCAATATTTTTTTCTTGTGGACACAGCATGTAAAAACCAGATCAGCAAAACCTATAAGAGAACTTTCACGATAATTGATTACTGATTACATTGAATGTGAACATAAAAAGTATGATTTAAAAAATGAGATTAAAGAAATTATGAAAAGAGGCAGTTAAGTTTGTAAGTTTGTGAAATTAGATTTTTGAAACCTATAAATGGTTATATTATAAATATGCATTAGGAGATGCATTATGCTTAAAAAAAATCCAGATCTTTGATACTTGCAGATTATTTCTTCACTATGTTTTGGATGGGTTGGACTGAAGAGTCTGTTTCCATGCTGTACATTTCTAAATATATATAGTTTAATGTATTACATTACAATAACATCTTGTACTTGGAAGTTCTCACAGTGGGAGCTCAAGAATCAGCAGCAGATGGTGGAAGAGGCTGAGCAAAATGTTGGGGAAAGAGATGAGTAGGCAGCAGTTTGTATACAGACTCAAAAAGAAAAGGCAAGGGAAATAGAGGAGAAAAGATGGCAACTTGTCTGTAAAGGAAGCCAGAATGAACCTTGAATCTGGACTGAGGGAGCCCTTCTATTGTACGTCTACTTATTATGGCTCAGAATTTGTTTTTTGAACACACAATATATACTACAAGTTTAAACTGCTTTTCAATTCAGCTATTGCTGAAACCATGACACAAATCCTCAAAACTGATTCAGGCTCCCGATTTCTGTTCCAGATGAGACAAGAAATTACACGGTTACTTACCTTAGAATTTTTCAGGTGCAGCTTTCAAACTTCAATCCTGCAATGCACCAAGTGCAAGAGTGTTTGTAGGGAGCAGAGAGAAACATTGTAGAAGCCACTCATCTTCCCACCACCACCCCTTTAATGGACTAGCTGCCTCTTTGTAGTAAATAAACAGTTTAAATGCTGAAAGCATCAAGGCAAAAATGAAGAGATATCACCATTGCTAACAAGGGAAGCCAAAGATATCATCAGATGAAATTAAGAGTCTTTCAAGTTCTTTAAAAACTTAAGCCTTAAAATTATTTCAGAATTCAGCAAAGGAAGAACAAGAAATTGATCTCGAAAGAGAATGGAATGAATTTGAATTTCAAATAACAAGAGACATAAAATCAGATTGTAAAAATCTCTACAGGCACGTAAAAAGGAAAAGATTAGCAAAGACAAATGTCAGTAATTTACAGGCAGATGCAGAAGGGTTTATAATAGGTATTGGCGGAAGTGATGGCCTAGAGGTATTATCTACGGTCTGTTAATCCAGAGACGTCGGGTTCAAACCCCACTGCGGGAGATGGAGAATTTGAATTCAATATAAAAAAAATTCTGGAATTAAGAATCCATTGCCAAGTATCGGAAAAACGCAGCTGGTTCACTAATGGAAAGGAAGGAAATCTGCCATCCTTATCTGGTCTAGCCTACATGTGACACCAGACTCTCAGTAATGTGGTTGACTCTTAATTGCCCTCTGGGCAATTCAGGAGGGGAAATAAATGCTGCCTAGCCAGCCATGCCCTCATAGTTTTATATTAATAGAAGCAGTAGGCCATTTGGCCCAATGACCCTGTTCCACCTTTCATTAGGATCATGGCTGATCTATGCATCGTCTCAGCTCCTCAGAACCGTTAATTCCCCTACCATGCAAAATCCAATCCAACTGTGTCTTGAATATATTTAATGAAGCTGCCTGTACTGCTTCCTTGGGCAGTGAATTCCATAGATTCACTACTCTCTGGGAGAAGCAGTTCCTCCTCATCTCTGTCCTAAATCTACTCTCCCTAACCTTGAGACCATGTCCCCTAGTCCTAGTCTCACCCACCAGTGGATACAAGTTGCCTGCCTCTATATTATCTATCCCTTTCATAATTTTACATGTTTCTATAAGATCCCCTCTCATTCTTCTAAATTTGACTGAGCACAGACTCAGGCGGCTCAACCTCTCCTCATAGGGTAACCCCCTCATCCCCAGAATCAACTGGTGGCCCTCCTCTGCACAGCCTCCAAAGCCAGTATATCCTTCCTCAAGTAAGGAGACCAGAACTGCACACTTACTCCAGATGCAGCCTCACCAACACCTTGGACAATTGCAGTAGAACCTCCTTCCTCTTAAATTCAATCCCTCTACCAATGAAAGCCAATATTCCGTTTGCCTTCCTGATTACCCATTGCACGTGCAAGTCAACTTTTAGCGATTTATGTACTCCTAAGTTCCTCTGCACAGTAGCACGCTGCAATCTTTCACCATTTAAATATTACTCTAGCTGACTATTTTTACTTCCAAAGTGGATAACCTCACGTTTACCAACATTGTACTCCATCTGCCAAATCCTTGCCCACTCACTTAACCTTTGTAAATCTCTCTGCAGACCCTCCATATCCTCTGCACGGTTTGCCTTTCCACTCAATTTAGTGTCATCACCAAACCTAAATACGTTACACTCGGTCTTCTCTTCCAAATCATTTATAAAAATCATGAATAGTTGCGGGCCCAACACTGACCCCGACATCACCACTGATCTCCAACCAGAGAAACACGTGTGCATGATTAAACGAAAAACAGAAATAGTAGCGAAGCCAAGTAAGAACTTCATAACAACCTTCAAAGAGAAAGATATAAAATGTTTCCCAGAAATAATTAAGATCCAAGGGTCTAGTGAAAGTGTAGAACTGAAAGAAAACAGCATTAGAAATATAGTTTTGGAGACATTAATGGGATGAATACAGAGAAATCCTTAGGACCTAAAGACCTTCACCCTAAAGAGTTGGCTACTGAGAGTGCATTCATGATCATCTCCCAAAAGTTTATTAATTCTGCAATGATGCCTGAAGATTGGAAGGCTGCAATGTAATTTCACTGTTGAATAAATGAGAAAAAAAAACAGGGAACTGCAAAACTTGTTAGCCTGATGTTAGTAATAGTAATAGAATCTATTATAAAGTATGTGATTACTGGAGATTTAGAAAATATCTGGACAGTATCAACATTGATTTATGAAATCACGTTGATGAAGCTGATAAAGAATTTTGAGGATATTACGACAGAGTTAATAGGGGGAACCAATGCGATGTATTCTGATTTGGATAAAGTCCTGTGCAGGAGGTATAGAAAGAAAAATACATGAGATGCAAACATGGATTGAGGATTCATTAACAGGCAGAAAGCAGAGTTTAGGAATAAATGCATTACTCTCAAGATTGCCAGGCTGTGACCAGTGGAGTAGCACAAAGAATCAGTGTGTGACCCCAACTTTTTAAATCTATATCAATGATTTGGATATGGGGTCTAATTGTGATATTTCTAAGTTTGTAGATGATACTAAACTTGGTGGGAATGTAAGTTGTGAGGACTATGCAAAGATGCTTCCAGAGGACTTAGTTTGGCTCAGTGGATGGGCAAGAGCGTGGCAAATGGAATATGCGAGTAGGTGTGAGGTTTCCATTTTGGTAGGAGGAATTATGGCACAGAGTATTGCTTAAATGCTGGGAGATTGCAAAGTGATGTCCAAAGGAACCTGGGTATCCTTGTAAGTAAGTCAAATGCAGCAAGCAATTCAGAAGGCAAACACTATGTTAGCCCTTATTGTGAGAGGGTTTAAGTACAGAAGCAATAAAATCTTGTTTAATTGTATAGAATACTAGTTAGCCCAGGCTTTGTACACATTTCTGGTCCACATGCTAAGGAAGAATATTGTTGTCATAGAGGAAGTGCAGTGGAGCTTCAGCAGTCAGATTCCTGGGATGGTTGGACTGTCCTATAAAGAGAAATTGTGGACACTGGGCCTGTATTGTCTCAAATTTAGAAGGTTGAGAGATGGTCTCATAGAAACTTAGAAAATTTAGAATGGGATAGAGTAGATGTATCACCAAGGTGAGGCTGCTAAAAACACGGAATAGCCTGAAGGTGGATAAATCGCCTGGGCCAGATGGACTACAAAGAGACTTCTAAAGGAGATAGCTGAGATAGTGGAGGGTCCCAGAGTACTGGAAAATCACCAATGTGACACCCCTGTTTAAAAAGAGAGGAAGGCAAAAGGTGGAAAATTACAGAGCAATTACCCGAACCTCAGTCATAGGTAAGATTTGAGTCCATTCTGAAGGATGAGATTTCTGAATATTTGGCTGCAGAAGGATTTGTACAGGTTAGGAGAGTGGGTAAAAAAGTGGCAGATGGAGTACAATGTGGAAAAGAGTGAGATAATGCGTTTTGATAAGAAGAATAGAAGCATGGACTGTTTTGTAAATTGGGAGAAAATTCAGAAGTCTGAAGTGTAAGGAGTCTTGGGAGTTTAAGTCCAGGATATTGTCAAGGTAAACTTGCAGGTTGAGTCAGTAGTTAGGAAGACAAATGCAATTTTAGTGTTTATTTGAGAGGACTTGAATATAAAAACAGGGACATACTTAGGCGGCTCTATAAAGCTCTGGTTAGATCACATTTAGAGTATTGTGCACAGTTTTGGGCCCCATATCTCATGAATGAAAAATATGAGGAGTGTTTGAGGATTCTGGGTTTATACTCAATTGAGTTTAGAAGCATGAGGAGTGGGATCCAATTGAAACATACAGAATACTGAATTGGCCTAGACAGAGTAGATGTTGGGAAGATTTTTCCATTGGTAGGAGAGACGAGGACCCAAGGGCCCAGCCTTAGTGATAAAGTACTGGAGAATCAAAGATTAAAAGCCTCCATTTGGGAATCGCAATTTACAATAATAGTTTGCCTTACAAGTTCAAAATGGCAGCTGGAGTCACAGTGACTGTGAGAACATGAATTGCAAAAATGCAGGAGTCTCTACATAACCTTGGAGATGTTTCTGTATATGCTTGTTCCCAGTACTATGATTAGGCTGATCAATGGAATATTGTTAACCGGTTTGCTTTAATTACGTTTTAAACTCATGAGAACACCAGATGTAGAAATATTTAAATCAATAGCTTTGTTTTGATTTATGTGACCAAGACTAAATGTATTTGAATTATGAGAACTTAACTAGAGATAGAAACATGATATTGTGTGGGAACTGAAACATGCAAAATAGTTACGCACATAAGGGCGATAAAATATACTGCCATTTTGCTATTAATCAGAGATCTGTCTTAGTCCATCCAGGGATATCTTGATTGATACTCCGAACTATAGACTATTGATCTCTCGCCGACTTAATCGAAAGAAAGTGTGTTTTGATATTGAAACTTTTGTGTGGTCCGTGACTTTTTTGAGTCAACATTTTGGTGCTGTGACTCTTTTCCCAATATAGGGAACATTTCTCTGGGCTGAATAAATGAGAGTTTGAATCAAGCATAACAGAATGGTAGGGCACCTCTAAGTATTTTACCTCCGACCACTCTTTTTGTTCAGGCAGACGATCTGCCCCTTGCCCAGAGAGACTGGTACCTTGAAGGGATGGAATAAACCACCTGGACCAGGATTATAGGTAAGAAGGTTCTTTTTTTACGAGATTGCTCTAGGTTTCTGCAGGGTGACATTGTCTATTCTGTATTGTTCCTGAGATAAAGAGTCGGGACTGGGGACCCCAGTCAGGGAAGTAGTCGATACTATCTGATGGATTCGTCTTAGAGAGCTGTCTCCTTCGGACATGGCCAGTTGATATTATGAGATAATAGAGAAAGGAGGGCAGGCTCTATAAATTTCTCACTCCGTAATATTGATATGGCTGGTTGAAATTTGTTTATAGTAAATTAAGGAGTGATTAGGTACAATGGGACAGTCCCTCTATGTAGTTGGAAAGGGAACTCCTTTTCAGACTATGTGTAACAGAATACCTGATCAGGAAAAATGATTTATAGGGGTTAGAGGCCCCTCAGAAAAATTGGGCATTTTGGTAAATTCTTAGTGTGAGTGGGGCAACTTGGTAAATTGTAATATATAAATTAAAGGACATCCCCAGTTTGAATGATTGCACAATTGTGATAATCTGTGTGTGTGAGATACAGCTGTCAAAAAAATGGGAAACAATGTCTCTCATGAGGCACACCTTTAACATACATGTATGCTTATTACAGACCTGATTCCAAAATAAAAACTTTGTCAACAAATGGGTGAAACGAACACAAAGAACTGAGAAACCATTTTCACCTGATGGTACACTTGAGATTACATAAAACAATTGGCAGAAATTTTGAAAAAAGAAATCGAAAAGGCAAAGGAAACAGAGACAGATAAAGAGACCAGCTTTTGGTGTTGTGTTCACTGAACTAAATATTAACTCTTTGTGGTCTGTTTTGAATGTACCTTTATTCATTGGTGGTTACACATGGTCTTGTATAATTTTTTTTGTCCCCTGGAACTCAAGATCCGGAAACATTTTGATTTAAGTCTACATTTTGGAAATCCATGGTGATTTGAAAATGTAGTCAGTGCCTGTATCAATTTGAGTCATGCATGGTTAATGTAATGTCCTTTTCAGGAATTATCAGTACTAGTGTAAAGCAAAATCTGCCAGGAAGTGTTGATTTACAAAAATTGGGTCATAAAGATTGGTAAAAATTTCTTGGAATTGGAATTTATCACGTTTCGAATATAATTTTCTGGCCACAGTGAATTTCCAAATACTGTTTTAATGGGTAAGCTAATCTTTCATTCCAGATGATACAATTTTCTCATTGTAAATGTACTTTTTGAAAATTGGAATTTTTGAAATGTAATCCTGTTTTAACTACATTTTGATAAAATGTTTGAAAATCTGAAAACACTGAAGATGATATGGGGGTGACATTGAACAATATTTGTGTATTGAAGGAGATGTGGGGACACCTGCCCTTGTAAGTGCTATTGCAATCTCTGTGATGCTTGCATAATAAAAAAAAATTCTCTAGGCTATTAAAAAAACTCTCCCTTCTCTGGAAAGAAAAGGTAGTCTGCTGCTGTGGGTTTAAGATATAGGCAATTCCACCAGCATACTAGTGTTGGAAAGTGATTACTTCTTGACCCTATCAGTTGGGTTCACCTGCAAATATAACATTTACTCAATATTTAATAAAGACGATTATGGCAGCCAAAGAAGGAGTCATTTACATTTTATTGATACAATAGAATTACTGGAATTGACAGAGTGACATGATAAGTCTAATCATAATTTGTTTATCACTCGGTTAATTGGAGATAAAATTTATGCCTTAAATGTCAGTTTTGAGTTTGTCCTATTGTTGTTAATGTAAAAACAGGTATGATAAATCGATTATCTCAAAGGCTATAAATTGGTATGTTTTTGCTCGCAGACATTAAAATATTCATTTCCAATGTGGGCTTGACTATATTAATTTGTATTTCTGGGTTTGGTGCCTTATAATATCTGTTTAATATCAAGTTAAATTAATGAGGGTTAATTGGAGTGCCAGTAGTGTAAGTCAGACCTACAGCAGTTCAGAATGCTTTAAATTGCTTAGTCTTTATTTTGAAGGCAGTGGAAAAGTAAATTGTAAATGCTGTATAAAAAATGGAATTCTAATTAACAATGAATTGTCTCAGCCACTAATTCAGTTTCCAACTGTCAATTAGAGGATATGGTTATATTAGTCAATATATTTTAAACCATTTGTATTAGTACTGAATTACAAAATCAGAATTAATTGGCAAGTTCAATTGGTTTTTATACCTTTATACATTGTCAGTGATCTGTATTATTGCCTCATGGTTAATTTAAAGCATGATTGTAAAGATTAATGTTCACCTGGACTATCCCTTAAAACAAACTGAATATTGTACATGCAATAGCCAATGGAAGTAAAAGCAATATAAGGAAAAGTGTAGGAAGCAGAACCAGAGAAGAGATTTTAAGGGAGAGTGAGACTGCTATATTCCTCATGCAAAGAACTGGCACTAAAACAACAGGTTGAATAACCTATGTTGATTTTGATTTTGTGTTATATGATAAGCTTGCTTAAGAGTATGAAAAATCTAATTGTTGGAGTCTTTTTTCAGAAATTCTTGAATACACGGTTTTTTCTGGATAGTATAGAGGCATGAATTCTCTTGGATATGGGAAAAAAGGAAAATTTAAAGAACTGAAAGCAAAAGTTGCAAAAGTAAGGTCACTCTTGGGGAAATTACAACTTTGGGCATGAACAAAGAGCAGCAGCCAAAATAGCTGATGCAGTGGGTACAATGACAATTTTAGGACAGAATAATCAACTTATTTTTAAAAATTTTGAAAATTTAAAATGGAAGTGTGAGAAATGTTACTAATGGCTGTAAATGTATTATTTAAACATTTTATTATACTATGTAGATGATATTTAAGTCTTGATTCCATACCCTCTGTATAGGTTAGGAAACTAGGGACCTGGGATGTAGCCTCTCGTGAACAGGCAGTAAACCTAATTTGAAAGAAAAATTGTGAAGAAAAGTGTAAATTATTAATTAAAGAATGGGAGGATAAAGTCGATAGTAAATGGAAATACGCCTTACTGGTCAGTTGAAGGAACAATGCATGTGATGGGGGAATAGAGGTATGTACAGCAGATGGAACTCCCAAAAGCTGGGAGATGTTAAAAGTTGAGTGTGATTGGGTAGATGGGAGGTGAGAAAGGGAACAGGACGCTAAGGCTGAGGAAGATAAAAATTGGTTAAAGCAACAGCGCTGTAAAAAGAATCTAAGTTCTACTTGGGATCCTGAGCCTAATGTCTAGCATACCAACATCGCTTGAGGAAGGGGATGACACTGATAGGGACGAGGAATGGGGAATTTATCCCAGGATACCCACTGAACCCTGAACAGCTCCTGATAGTTCCTGCACACCCCCTGATTCTAAACCTCTCCCTGACTCTGAAAGTGAAGGGTCTGATATTGGTCACTGGGTTCATACCCGACATCATGAGGATGAGCGGCCTGGACCATCCTCAAACCAAGGGTCAACGCAGGAAACAGAGGCCGATAAATTTTGAAAGAGAAGGGGACGATTTTCACCTATGAACTCCGAATGCTAGGGCTGCCGAAGCCAACCAACCACCTACTCTGTGTTTATGTCTCCTGGAAACCTCAAGAAATGATAATGATAATGAACCAAGGCCCTAACCACAAGGAGAAACCAGCCTTACTTGCTCTGTATGTCCAAAGCACAATACAAATGTTACGAGGACTTGAAGAAGAGATTCCCTAACTATGATGCCCAGGTGGACCACTTAATCCAGTCATTAGAACAAGCCTTACTTCAACCTGTAAACATTAGTAAAGTACTGGCATACAGACCCAAACCTGGGGGTTCAGGAGGTGACTATTGGGAGCGGTTTGGTGCCCATTACGGAACATTTGCAGATGATCAAGCCTTTAATCGAGAAGGTGACTCACCCTTGTTTAACGCTATGCTTTTGCAATATATTCCTTCTGGTGTCACTGACATGATTTGGACAAATAACATGAACTGGTCCAAGAAATCCCAGACACAAATGAGGTGAATGATTATCTTCTACTGGGATGGCCAGAATAAACCCAAACCACGATCCAAGTTACAGTTAAAAATATATCCAGCAACCTCATGACCCCTATACCCAGTGTGCTAACCCTGATGTGGTTGATTAGGACCAGGATACCCACTGGGGCTGGAACCTATTTTAGATGCCCGCCCAGTGACCCCCCACTGAGTGACCCTTTCCTGACGAACCTTGGAAAGGGGGACAGCCTTTGGAACTGGGAAGACGACAGCAAAAGCCCCCAGGGACAAATGGCAGGTTGTTGTTTTAACTGTGGGAGATATGGCCAATGGAGAGCAAAGTGTCCTTATTGTGACCGTGAAACTACTGCAGGGATTGACAGTAGTACAGTATGTGGATGATTTGCTTGTTGTCGGCAATGGCGTGTCCAGCTGCAAAACCAATACCACAGTTTTACTGAACTTCTTGCCCTCCCTAGGATAGGATAAGCGCTTGCCACTGATTCTATGATTGTTGAGCAAGCAGCTTTCGAAACACTGCTGTCGGCACAGAAAGCCAAGTTTGTTTGCCCTCAATCGTGCTTGCATATTAGCAAAGGAGTATCAGCAAATATACTATTGACTCTCACTATGCTTTTGGCGGGGCCCACGATTACAGAGCCTTGTGGGAACATGGAGGAGTTTTAACTTCCACGGAACAGCCTCTCAGTAACGCAGTCTTTGTGCATAACCTCTTACAGGCTTTGCAATCGCCAGCCAGTCTAGTGGTAAACAAATGTTCGGCTCACACTGGTCCAACGGCTACAGTCTCCAAAGGCAATGAGCGGGTAGATGCTGATGCCAAGCAGGCGGCCTTACACTCTGTACTTCTGGTCCCAGTGGATTCCCAGCAAAACCTGGTTAGAGACAGAATAAGGACGGGTATGGCAGACCTGGGTGAGGTGCAGAAATTACAGGGGGACGCCCCCTGCTGAGAAGCACAAACTATAGACTCAAATGGGGTGCTCCTTCGATACTAAAACCAAGCTATGGATGACCCCTGCGGGACAAGCTTGTGTTCCATCTTTGCTCCTCCCTATCTTCATTGGTTATGTACATTATTGTACACACTTGGGCAAGGAGGGAATGGT
Organism: Chiloscyllium plagiosum; assembly: GCF_004010195.1. Classification (NCBI taxonomy): domain Eukaryota; kingdom Metazoa; phylum Chordata; class Chondrichthyes; order Orectolobiformes; family Hemiscylliidae; genus Chiloscyllium; species Chiloscyllium plagiosum. Next base: position 56,135,856 of record NC_057713.1, on the reverse strand, counting down.
TAATACTTTATTACAAACCTGGTGGCACCTGGATTTTCAGAAAGCAGCTAAGAGCTAGAGCATGTTTAATTTGTAAAAAGACAAATACTGGAAAAGGAATGCTCTGAGGTTCTGGAACCACACCCTTGCCTGGTGGTCTCTTACTTGTCTACAACTTGATTTTATAGAATTACCTTGAGTACATTGATATAAATACTGTCTAGTAATAATAGATGGATCGAAGCCATCCCAATGAATGATAATACTGCTACAACAGCGGTTAAAATACTATTGAGGGTAATGATTCCCCATTATGGGCTCCCTGAAATGATAAGCTCAGGATCTGCAAAGAATTGGCCATAAAGCAACAGTTTCACTGTACTCACCATCCAAAAGCAGCTGGGACAGTGGAACGCGCAAATGGTACTTGAAATAATAAGTTGGCCAAGTTAACACAAGAGGCAGGACTGAACTGGTTAAAAGGTCCTACCTTTGGCACTAATTCCATATGAGAAATACTCCCTCAGTGAGAACAGGGTTATTCCCTGCTGAAATTGGATATGGGAACCCCATGGGGACCTGGAGTGATCAGACCTCCCCTTCCTGAAAGATTGAAAAGCACTCTCCAGGGGAGGAACTGGGAAAATATCCGCTTAAGTTAACCAAAACTCTTCAAAGTTTACATTCACAGGTGCGTCAAGCCTATTGAGAGGGTGATGAGTTGTTTGAGGGAGCCGACCCTACTGTAGAACCTGGAGATTTTGTCCTGATTGAGAATTGGAACAGGGGAAAGGTGTTGCTGACCACCCCCACGGCTGTGAAAGTACAAGGACAACCCCATTAGATTCACAGAACTTGCAGTAAACAAGTTGGTGAAGGAACAGACAAGATTTAAGGAAGAAAAATGCTTTGGACAAGATTTACTTTGGAGACACAAGCATTTCAGATTGATACCTCTTTGTCTTTGGGAGGGGGTTTAAGGTGATCTATCCACCATAATGCCTTTTTTGTATTTGGCTTATCAAAATGCCCAAATGACAGGACCGGCAACCGATTGTTGGGTATGTGCTCATGTGCCGCCCTATGCACAGGGGGGGGTATTCCTTTGTGATCTGTCACCTTTAGCTGGCCTGAGGTGCCCGAATGGCTAATACGCCAGAACTCTTCCAGTGAACCTGATAAAACTAAGGATGTGCAGGAATGGCAGTCAGCAGGGTATGATATGACCCTATTATGGGATTGTTACAAACCTGGCTACAACAGATCCCATATACCCCCTTTACTGGTAGTCATTAACAAGACTATTAATGACACCATCTGCTTTAGGTGAGATGGGAACCTCTCCAGTGGCATTTATATGGGGTCTCGTTAAAGTTCCTTTACTTCCTTTACTATCCCATGGACTGACCTAGCCAAAGTTTGACTGGGGGGGAGAGGGTGTGGAGAATGAGGAAAGTGGTGAAATCCACATTGATCCCATGTGGTTGGAGGGTCCCAAGGTGGAAGATGAGGCGTTCTTCCTCCAGGCACGGGTGGTAAGGGTTTGATGGTGGAGACGGCCCAAGAACTGCACGTTCTTGGTGAAATGGGATTGGGGGGGGGGGGGAAGTATTCCTCACCTTTTTCTCCGCTACATTGATGACTGTATCGGCGCAATCTCATGCTCTCACGAGAAGGTTGAATAGTTCATCAACTTCACTACTAGGTTCCACTCTGAACTTAAGTTCAGCTGGACTATCTATGACACTGCCCTCCTTTGCCTGGACCTCTCCATCTCCATTAACGGTGACCGACTCAACACTGACATTACTACAAACCTACCGATTCCCACAGCTATCTGGAATACATCTCCTCCCACCCTCCCTCCTGTAAAAACACTATCCCTTATTCCCAATTCCTCCACCTCTGCCGCCATATCTGCTCCCAGGAGGACCAATTCCACCACTAGGTGGCCTCCTTCTTCAAAGATTGCAATTTCCTGCCTGGTCCTCTCCTTCCACCCCACCAACCACTGGATACATCACATTATCCTCCACCATTTCCACCACCTACAAACAGACTCCACCATCAAGGATATATTTCCCTTTCCACCTCTATTTGTGTTCCGTAAAGACCATTCTCTCCACGACTCCCTTGTTAGGTCCAAGCCCAACAACCCCCCCTCCCCTCCTGGCACCTTCCCCTTACCTCCATCCAAGGCCCCAAAGGAGCCTACCACATCAGAGACTTACCTGTACTTCCACACGTCATCTACTGTATCCGTTGCTCCCCAGTGTGGTCTCCTCCACATTAGGGAGACACGATTCCAACTTTCAGAACGCTTCGGAGATGATCTCCGGGCCACACGCACAAAACCCCACCATCCCATGGCTGAACTCCCCCTCCTACACTATCAAGAACATGCAGGTCTTGGGCCTCCTCCATTGCCAAACCCTTACCACCCGACGCCTGGAGGCAGAACGCCTCATCTTCTGCCTTCGGACCCTCCAAACACATGGAATGTGGATTTCACCACGGTCCTCATTTCCCCACCCACTACCTTATCCCAGATCCAATCCTCCAACTCAGCACAACCCTCTTAACCTGTCCATCTTCCTTCCCACCTCTCTGCTCCACCCTCCTCTCTGACCTATCACCTTCACCCCCAACTTCATCTACCTATCGCATTCTCAACTACCTTCCCCCTGCTCCACACCCAACCCGCCCTCCCACTTATCTCTCAGCCCCCTTGGGCCACCCTCTCATTCCTGATGAAGAGCTTATACTCGAAACATCGACTCTCCTACTCCTCAGATGCTGCCTAACCGGCTGTGCTTTTCCAGCACCACACTCTTCGACCCGGATAGTCTAGCTTAACCACCTATAATGGTGCCTATTTATTTGCAGACTGAAAGCCAATCCGTGGCTCCGCCCAGACTGGTGGGATCATGTTATAAAGGGTTTGTAGTTCCTCTCATTCGGGTTTTAGATGAGTTCCTTCACCCCGTAGGACCAAGAGGTACCTTACCAGTCTCCTTTCCTGGAATGGAATGTCTTCCCTTCCTATTGGACTCCATTTGCAGGGCAAAGAATTAAATAAGTTAAAGAAAATATTAGAAATTGTCAATGATACTGCAAATGCCCTGACTAATAGCAAGGCTGAACTGGTCGCAGTCAGAATAGTGGCCCTTCAGAATCGTTTGGCGTTGGACTTTTTATTAGCTAAGGAGAGTGGCATTTGTGCCATTATAGGAAAGGAACGTTGTACCTATATTCCTGACAGATCCTCCAATATCACTGATCTCTCCAACCACATTACCCAGGAGTTCCAGAAAATCAGAAATGTAGATCGTGATGGGTTTGATACTATCACAGAATGGTGGCCATTTGGGGGTCTCTTTGTGAATACTGGGTGCATTTTGTTACATTTTGGGATGACAGTAATGTAATCTTACTGTATTCGCCTGCATTCTCGCATTCACATGCTTATGGCCACTGATATCTGACTGCTATCATCACAGACTTTATGAATGGCCTGGTTGATCATAACACCAAAAGAGGGAATGATAAAGTTTTGGGGAATCAAAGGTTAAAAGCCTCAGTTTTGAAAGTCTCTATTTGCAATAATAACTTGCCTTACAAGTTCAAAATGGCAGCTGCAGTCACAGTGACTGCGAGAACATGAATTGCAAAAATGCAGAAGTCTCTACGTTACCTTGGAGAGGTTTCTGTATACACTTCTTCCCAGTACTATGATTAGGCTGATCAATAGAACATTGTTAACCGGCTTGCTTTATCTACTTTTTAACTTATGAGAACAACAGATGTAGAAACATTTAAATCAATAGCTTTGGTTTGACTTATGTGAACAAGACTAGATGTATTGATTACCAACTTTTAAATTATACGAACTTAACTAAGGTAGAAACATTACATTGTGTGGAAACTGAAATGTGCGAAATAGTTATGCACATAAGGGTGATAAAATATACTGCCTTTTTGCTAGAAATCAGAGATCCGTCATTAGTCCATCCAAGGATATTTTGATTGATACTCTGGACTATAGATTTCTTGCCAGCTTAATAGAAATAAAAAGTATGTCTTGATGTTGTGTGGTTCAAGACTTTTTTGAGTCAATAGTAAGGGCAAGACCTTTTAGAATGGCAATAAAGAGAAACGTCTTCAGCGAGAGAATGGTGAATCTATGGAATTCACTGCCACACAAGGCTATGGAGGCCAGATCATTAAGAATATCCAAGATAGATTCTTGATTGTCAAGGGATCAAGGATTATGGGATTGAGAAACGTATCAGCCATGATTGAATGGCAGAGCAGACTTGATGGGCTGAATGGCCTAATTTCTACTCCTGTGTCTTATGATCTTACACAGAAAGGATACTTCCTCTGGATGTGGGGTCTAGAACCAGGGGACAGAGTTTCATAATTAAAAGGCAAGCTATTTCAGATGAGGATGACAAGGAACTTCTTCACTCGAAGTGGTGGATCTTTGAGATTCTCTATCCTAGAGGGCTGTGGAAATCAGACATTAACTAAATTCATGACAGAGATTAAAGGTTTCTAGTTACTAATGAATCAAGAGATATGGGTACAGCACAGGAATATGGCATCGAGGTAGATCAGCCATGATTTGGAATGGTAGAGCAGGCTTCAGGAGCTGAATGGTCTACTCAGGCTCCTACATTCCTAAAGCTTCTTTGGGAAGCTATATAGTGAAAGGTACATGGGTGAGAAGGTAGAGTGTCAGGTGAATGTGTAGAATGACAGGGAAGCATGTGAGGAAGTAGGAAATGAGGTAGTTATGGAGATAGTTTGGCTCATTTGGAGGCGGGGGGGGAGCAATACAGTTACTAAGGAGTTAGAACTGGTTTTAATCTGCCTAACATTCCCTGGATAATTATTCAGGTCATTCAATCAGCACTCTCTAATTCAAAGTTGAAGACTTTTTCAGAGGGTTCTCAACTCAGGGCAATTGCCCACTGGAAGTTTAAACTTCTCGGTCAATTCCCATGTAGTCAGTGCATCTTATCTTCAGGGTCCCCAATTTGTATCTTGTGGGGTACATCGGGTCTCTGAAATCTGAAGACTCAATGACATGGGCAAGTAAAACTAAAGTGTTTCTCACTCCACAGTCCAGACTTAGAGAAGGATTTTGTATAGGGTGAAACTGGCAGCTACCAATGCAAATGAACAAACATGATTTTGCCTGTCAAAATACATTTGATATCCCTTCTACACCCATGCAAAGGTCATAAATGACACTTGAAAGCACTCACTCCAATACTGTACTGATAAGCACATTGTTCAAAATAGTGAATAAAGATTACACACACACTAAACTATGATTATTTCAGAATAGATTAATGGAATACTTTCAGAAACACAATGAACATGTGAGGATGTATTTGGGATCCAAAGTGGACAAATTGCAGCTTTGGCATTACACCTCAAGTTTCATAGTTTTGTCTACTCATTAATCTATATCATTTCAAACATTTCCAAACATTCTAGCTTAGGGTCACCTGCAAATTTAGGTAAACAGTAAATTGTACACTTAGGTCACAGGATATAGACGGCAAAAAAACTGGTGCTCAAGTACAGATACCATAAAACCTGTCACAAGACTTGCAAATTAAATAATGAATACTTTATCCTCCACTATCATTCTCCTACCACCTAATCAATTATTTCAAAAATAATCCTATTCAGTCCCTCAAAAGGGAAGCTCTTAGGCAGATCATTGGCTCCTGACAGTCTCCTGCAAGTCTGTTGCTGATACTTCCACCTCCCTCCTTAGCACTCATTTAGATAGCATTCAGAATTTTGAAAGGAACAGCATTTGCATCCTCCATCCTATGTTAAACTGGGTGGAGCTGTAAACTGGGCGGAGCGTATTTCCTTGCGGTCAACTGGCTCATTAAATTCTTCAATGTCTGTTATGTACCTCACTGACTCTTCCAACCTTCATAAAAATATGGGTTCTTATGATGAACTGTTGGTTTGGATGTCACTTCAATATGACAATCATTCTAGGTGCTGACTATGCATCACAGGTCTATTAAGGAGTTGATTATCTGCTCTAAAATGACAACGATTGGTGATTTACCTCCACGTGATCGCACAGTTATAGGTGTACCGCATTCAAAAAAGTCCTTCAGTTCATGAAGTCTGTGCCAGTAAAATAAACAAGCACCTAAATATTCTGATCCAATTTTCCAGCATTTATCCTCGTAAGCTTTGGCATTGGAAGTGAACATCTAAATGCTAGTTAAATATTAGGAGGCTGTCTGTAACACCCTTTCAGGCAAGTTCCAGATTCCCACCAGCCTTTAGGTAAAAATATTTTTCCACACATTCCCCTTTCTGTCCCTTGTCTTAAATCTGGTCATATCACCGAGGGGAAAAGTCTCTTCCTGTTTATCCAATCAATTTCCCCATAATTTTATTTATCCCTCAATCATGGCCCCCCTTCAGTCTCCTCTGCTCCAAAGAAAATAACCCCAGTCTATTCAAATGTCTCCTTATAACTAAAACTCTCCAGCCCGAGCAACATCCTGGTAAAGCTCCTCTGTGCCGTCTCCAATGCTATCACATCCCTCCTATAATGTCATATGGATATGAAACCAATCCTGCCTCATCTTTCTAATAATCCTCAGGCATGCTACCTGATCTGGAACTATATTATTGCTTATTGTCATGGGATTAAAATCCTGGATCTCTTTTCTCCGATGCACCATGGATTACATTGGTTCACAGCAGTAGCTCACCATACCTTTGCATGGATAATTAGTGATGGCAACAAATGGTGGCAAGGCAAATACATTGATATCCCAACTAAGAAAAAAACAACTCACTGTTGATAGTTCCATCAGAAACATCAAGTTCTTTAAGATTTTTTGTTGTTGCCTAATAGCTTCCCTCATAGCTAATAGACACCTGCTTAATGGATAAGTGATTTGCATACTCAGTTTCGAGGAACAAATTGCTGCTTGTACTTTAAAGTCACAAATCAAGACTAACTATAACTGAAACAGTATATTGAAACTTACCAGCCATTGATACCAATATAAAGACCCAATTCTACAAGTGCAGCAGCTTCTTCTTTTGTACCATCGAAGGAGTGCACCTAAAAAAAATAAGAAACTTAGAAATCATCATTTAATAAACAATTTAAAATTCATTAAGTCCTATCATTTATGAGGCAATAAATTATAATATTAAATAAGATAAAAACATTACGAGAGAAGTTGGTATATACTTGTTACTCGAAAGCTTCCATTGCAGAACCAATTAACACATCAAGGTAACACCTACTGAATGTATTAGCACAGCCTCAAATCAAGTTTCAGCTTTAATAACTTAAGAATTTGACAAGGTCACGTGGATTGGACCAGTGACCCGAGTGTCATTTGAGAAGGCTTAATAATAATAAACATTCAATTTACACAGGCAGACTGAGGATCAACAGAGAAATAAGTTCAGCAGAAACAAGAGATTGAGAAGAGATAGAATGGGAAAGAGGATACATAAAGGGGCCAGTTAGGTCAGTTAGCTAGATGGCAATTGTGTGGTTCAGAATAACTCCGAGACCTTTAATTTCATTCTTTTTTTGCCTGCTTTATCCCCAGAATGCAACTGTGGCATAAGTTGCATGAAGATAGAGAAGGAATGTGCATAAAGGTTTGACAAGCAAGATAGCAAGTCACAACAGAAAAGATTAGAGTATCGGATGTAATAGAAATTAAATGCCATATCTATTAAAAGAAATGGGATCCAATATGCCCAAGTAACAAACACAATTTGCCTTAATTCTGGGGAAGATCTTCATACCCATTGATTTGCCGACAGCTCTGCATCAGAAAATTCCATGTTTTGGCCTGCTACAGTACAGTTAGGCTAGCAATTCATTGTGGTAATGAGGGGGTGCTGAATGGATGGAGAAAAGTGACTGAGTGATGGGGTGGAAAGGTAGGGAGTTGGGGTTGCAAGAGTAGGGAAGAATGCTACAAGTAGACTGAGGAGGGGACAATGGAAGGCTGCAAAGGTGGGGATGGGAATGAGAGGGAAACTTTGGAGGGGATGCGAGAGAGGGAGATTTCAATTAAGGTGTGAGTCAGAGGCAGGTTGAAATGGGGTCGAGAGAAAGAAAGAGAGCAGGCTACTAAGGATGGGGAGAGAGAAATATAGACTGCAAGTAAGCAAGAACAATTTCAGTGAAGGAACTCTCAATTAACAAGGAGCTGGGAAAACTTTCAATCCCCTGAGGTAATAAATTACTTCCAAATGAATATGGTACCTTTAGCTTTCGGTTGTATAGGTGTACTCTACACAGCTACTCTCTGGGGAAGTAATGATGCTATTGTTAAATTTAAATCTGAGATTGAGATCAGAGATGCTACAAGAAGTGATAAATACCTGGTTAAAATGTTTATGTTTTGTAAATATGCAATGAAAATGTATTAGCTGTGACCTCAAAAGTCCGCAGGAGGTGTGTTTAGGCTAAGGATTTAGGCTAAGGTGTTAGATGTGTGTGCCAGCTATTTTGAAAAAAAAACTTTTGCTAATTTATGCCAATTATGGCAATTTAAATCCTGTGGTATCTCAGAAATTAATACATTCTTTGTGTGTTGAAGATTTAAGTTCAATGGAGTTTATAATTACTGAAGGTAATTTTATTTTCTAATTTTGGTTCTGAGGAAGTGTAAGTACTCTATATGTCAACAGAAGCACAAAGTCATATTACAATGTGACTGCATTACCTAATAAAGGAGTTAGTAAGAATGAAGAAGTAGACCTTAAGGAAGCCCATAAATAATATTTTGTTCCCTGGCATAGAGGTGCCAAATTTAAAATAGCATGTCAAATTGATACTTCTCTCTCTCTCAAGCAACATAACAGATCACCTAGGCATTCATTTGTTTTCTTGTGAAAGAAAATTTCTGTCCAATAAGTTAGTTATTTATTATTATTGTCATTATAATAATCATTTCACTGCAAAAGTAATCCATTGGTCGTGAGGCTATTTGAAGCATTTTGAAGAATTAAGACAACATTATATAAATTAAAGTTTTTTTTCATATAATTCAATACTTAATACACTTTTTAGCTGAAAATATTTGTTTTGAGCATAGTGATGGCTGTGTGCCAAAGACCAGTGGGTACATGTTTAATTTCACCACAGAAGTGATAGCTTACCAGACTGGATCACTCATTGTAGAACTCTCAAAATTCTCATTTCATTGATTTCTACAATAAGCAACTGGCCAACTCAGTGAAGACAAAAAGTTACATGCATATCCATATGTTTATCATGAAACATGGGCCATATATTTTCACCACTTAGTTAAAATTAATAAACTGCCTTACTGGCTTGGATATTTTCTATGCAATTCCTGAATGTAGTGTAACATCATATCATAAAGGAGGATATACTGTGATAACCAAATTCCTGATTCCTTAGATTAGACTTACCACACCTCCAACACATCTGTCAATGTTTCTCTTCATTATATCTATAAAAGAGATTGAAAAGGCTCAGAAATTTCTTTACACATCATGTATGATTTCTTCTTAAATGCAAGACATCTGCATCATAATTGGCCAATTTCGAGCCCCCTCCAAGCCTGCTACATGGCTGATTTGACTGAGGCCTCAACTCCACTTTCCTGCCTAGTCCTGACGGATTCTCAGTTAACCAGGGAGTTAAAAGCCACCTACCTCGGCCTTAAAAATATTTAATCACAAATGCCACTATTCTCTGTGGAAGTTAATTATACAGATTCATAACCCTCAGAGGAAAAAAAATTCTCCTCATTACTATTTTAAATGGGAAATCCCCTATATTTCAAAACTGTCCCCTAGTTCTAGACTCTCCCACAGGGAAAAGCAGTATTCTTTTGGCATTTACAATATCAAATACCCTCAATCTGACCATCTCTCATTCTTCTAAACTGCAACAAACTCAGACCTAGCTAGTCTAATCTTCCCTCACAAGATAACCCCTCATCCCAGGACCAATCAAATGAACCTCTCTGCACTTCTTCAAACACAATTATATCTTTTCTTAAACAAACAGACTAAAATTGTGCATATTACTTGAGGTGTAGTCTCACCAATGCTCTGTAGAACTGCAGTAAAACTTCCTTTTCCATTCCATTCCCCCTGCAATAATTGACAAAAATTCCATTTTCCTTCCTCAGAATGTTTTAAACCTGCATTTGATTCATGTACCAAGACACCCACAAACCACTGTCCTTCTTTTTGCAGTCTCTCTCCATTCAAATAAAACACATCTCTATTTATTCATCCCGCCTAAGTGGACAAGTTCACCATTACCACATTATACTCCATTTGCCAAATTTTCATCCACTCACAACCTACATTCATTTAGGAGAAAGTGAGGACTGCGGATGCTGGAGATCAGAGTCGAAGAGTGTAGTGCTGGAAAAGTACAGCAGGTCCGAGGAACAGGAGAATCGATGTTTTGGGCATAAACCCTTCATCAGGAATGAGGCTTGTGGGCCAAGGGGGCTAAGAGATAACTGATGAAATCCACATTAATCCCGTGTGGTTGAAGGGTCCAAAGGCAGAACATGAGGTGTTCTTCCTCCAGGTAGCGGATGGTAAGGGTTTGGTGATGGAGGAGTTGGCCCAGGATATGCATGTCCTTGGGGGAGAAGGATGGGGTGTTAAAATGTTCAGCCACAGGGCGGTGGGGTTGCTTCATGTGTGTGGCCCAGAGATGTTCTCTGAAGCGTTTCGCAAGTAGGCATCCTGTCTCCCCAATGTACAGGAGACTGCTTTGGGAGCAATGGGCACAGTAGATGATGCGTGTGGAAGAGCAGATAGATCTCTGACGGATGTGAAAGGCTCCTTAGGGACCTTGGACAGAGGTGAGGGGGGGAGGTGTGCACACAGGTTTTGCAATTCCTGCAGTGGCAGGGGAAGGTGGGTTTGTGGGGTGGGGGGGAGGCACGGACCCGACAGGAGAGTTAGGAATGCCTGGTCCTTACGGAATGCAGATAGGAGTGGGAGGGAAATATATCATTGGTGGTGGGGTCTGTTCGTAGGTGGCGGAAATGGTGGAGGATGACGCGATATATCTAGAGGTTGGTGGGGTGGAAGGGGAGGACCAGTAGTGTTCTGTCCTTGTTGCAGCTAGAGGGTTGGGGTTCGAGGACAGAGGTGTGTGAAGTGGATGAGATGCACTGGAGGGGAAATTGTGGTCTCTGGAGGCCATTTGGTGTATTCTGTGTGGATATTGGTCTGCCTGGCAGAGGAGGAGGAATTAGAAATAACCAATAGCATTTTTACAGGAGGGAGGGTAGGAGGTGTAATCCAGGTAGCTGTGGGTGTCAGTGGGTTTGTAGAAGATGTCCGTGTTGAGTCATCACTGTTGATGGAGATGGAGAAGGCGAAGTCCAGGAAGGGGAGGGAGGTGTCCGAGATAGTCCAGGTGAACGCAATGTTGGGATAGAATGTGTTAGTGAAGTTGATGAACTGTTCAATCTCCTCGTGAGAGAGCACAAGGTGGCGCTGTTACAGTCATCAATGTAGCGGAGGAAAAGGTGGGGAATGGTGCCAATGTAGCTGCAGAAGATGGACTGTTCCACATAGCCGGCGATGAGACAGACATAGATGGGGCCCATGGTTACCCCTTTGGTCTGGAGGGAGTAGGACGATTCATAGGAGAAATTATTGAACGTGAAGACCAGTTCAGCCAAACGAATGAGTGTGTCAGTGGAAGGGTACTGGTGAGGACATCGGGAGAGGAAGAAACGGAGGGCTTGGAGGCCTTCATCATGGTGGACAGATGTGTCTACAGACTGGATATCCATGGTGAAGATAAGGCACTGGGGGCCAGGGAAACAAAAATCATGGAGGTGGTGGAGGGTGATGGTAGTGTCCCGAATGTAGATGGGGAGCTCCTCGACTGCGGGGGTGGGGGAGGACGGTGTCAAGGTATGTGGAGATAAGTTTGGTGGGGCAGGAGCAGGCCGATACGACAGGTCGGCTAAGGAAGTCAGATTTGTGAATCTTGGGTAGGAGGTGGAACCAGGGGGTGCAGGGTTCCTGGACTATGATGTTAGAAGCTGTGGGTAGGAGATTCCCTGAGCTGATGAGGTTGTGTATTGTCTGGGAGATGATGGTTTGGTGATGGGAGGTGAGGTTGTGGTCGAGGGGGACATAGGAGGAGGTGGCCGTGAGTTGGTGCCTCAGATTGCTTTGATCTACTACAATTTGCCTATCGTTGTAAAATGTGTACAGGAGATGCCATCTCCCTGGCCCTACTCTCATCCCTGGAACATTTGAATAACAAGGACACCTACGTCAGTCTCCTATTTATTGACTTTAGCTCTGCTTGCAACACCAAACAAACTTATCTCCAGACTCAGATCTAGGACTGTACTCCCCCCTCCTCTGCAATTGGATTCTTGACTTCCTGACTTGAAGACTGCAATCAGTAGGGATAGGTAACAACACCGTCTCCACTATAATCCTCAACATCAGTGCCTGACATACTCAGCCCCTTACTATACTCCTTACACACTCACAACTGTGTGGGCAAATTGAGCTCTGATTCCATTTACAAATTTACTGATGACACCACGGTAGTGGGTGGGACCTCAGACGACAAAGAGACAGAGTACAGGAAAGAGACAGACAGCTTAACGGCATGGTATAACAACAACAACAACAACAACAATCTCTCACTCAATGTCAGCAAACCGAAGGAGCTGGCCATCGACTTCAGGAAGAGGAGTGGAGGACATGCCCCTGTCTGTATTAATGATATTGAGGTGGAGGTTGTTTCAGTTAGAACATGTTCCTTTCAGAAGCCTTTTGCAACATGGTAGCTCAGTGGTTAGCACTGTTGCCTCACAGCAGAAGGTGCCCAGGTTTGATTCCAGCCTCAAGTGACTGTGTGGATTTTGCATGTTCTCCCCGTCTCTGCGTGAGTTTCCTCCAGGTGATCTGGTTTCCTCCCACAATCAAATGATGTACCGAAGGCTATGCTGAAATAGTCTGTAAAGTTCAGCGTTGAGTAGGCTAGGTTGATTAGTCATGGTAGATGTGAAGTTAAGGGATAGAATTGCTTGGGGGTGGGGGGGGGAGCTGTGTCTGGACAGAATGCTCTTTAGAGAGTTAGTGCAGACTCAATGGGCCAGATGGCCTCCTTCTGAACTTTCGGGATTCTATGATTCCGTGATTCTATACCAGGGAAGATTTAAAATTGAACACAGGGTTCTCAGGCCTACTTTGGATTCTAACAAGGGTCTCAAAGGGTCTATCCAGCCAGGTTTTAATCCAGGATCCAAGTTTGTCCAATGTTAACATTAGTTGGCATCATAAGAAAAATATCTCAGTTTGGGACACATGCTCAAGTAATCCAGTTGTCACAGGGAGAGAAACCAACAATAACCAAATGAATTCTGGAAGAATTTAAATCCCTTTCCTTGTGGGAAAACAGGGGATCTGCTTTTGTGTTCATGATTAAGCAGACTGCTGGTGAGTGTTTGGTTCCTGTTCAAAGGAAATGGAATGAACAGGCAGGCTTTTGATGATTTAGTGAATAGAGAGTCACTCACAAATGCCTTGACAATGGAACGGTATCCAGAAAAATATAGGCTGACAAGCAGCTTTCCATAATACTAAAGGTTTTGATCTCATATGGTAAGGTGAAGTGAACCTCGGCTGCTGAGCTGGGGGTAACTGAGAGACTGTTCCTGTATGCTATTTAACAGTCAGAAGTATGGAACTGTGATAAAATGTTTCATAAGATTAGCATTATTGTGAAAATTATCTTTTTTGTAAAAATGGTTTCAGATGTTAGTGGCCTGTTGTATTTAGTTTCTGTTTGTCTGACACAGAAAAAGTCTTAAAAGGGGAGATTTTGTCGACTGGTTTATTTCCAGTCACAATTTTGAAAATTTCTCTCAATGTTGTCAATCTGTTGGGAATCATAAAATCCATGTTGGCTGCTACCCTTGTCATCACTGATCATACTAGAAGTTTTGAAGCACTTAAGGAGAGATTTTACATGTTGAAACATTTAACCACTGAAGAACTTGATTTTGTATTTTGGTAGAAACACAGTGACTTTATTTCAACCATACCTAAAAATTCTGCATGTGAATTTCTGCAGTGTAGAAACAGAGGCAATTTAGTTTCTTCTGCCAAGTCAAACTGCTTTTCAAAGTATCTGAAAGAAAAGTATATTCTCAGTATTTCAATACAAAGTTTTATCAATTAAGGCTGACAAAAAGTCACAGGCTATCAAATAAGGTCTTAATGTGAACTTACATATGCTGATCACCAATAATGTTATAGTGAAGCTCAACATATTCTAATGTTTTCATTTGAAGGTCATTTTGGTACATAAAGAAAAGGATGTTGTATAATGAATAGGGAAGGGCTCTTGTGGCACAGAGGTAGTGCCTCTACTTCTAAACTAGGAAGGCTAGTTTCAAGTCCCACTGGCTTTTTTTAAAAAAATGTATTCATTTCTTGGGAAGTGGGTGTCACTGGCTGACTAGCACTTATTGCCCATCGCTAGTTGCCCTTGAGAAGGTGGTGGTGAGTTGCCTTCTTGAACTGATGTTGTCCACCTGCTGTGGGTTGACTCACAATGTCGGGAGGGAATTTCAGGATTTTGACAGTGAGGGAATGGAGATACATTTCCAAGTCAGAATGGTGAGTGGCTTGGAGGAGAAATTCAAGGTGATGGCGTTCCCATATATCTGCTGTCCTTGTCCTTCTAAATTGACATGGTCATGGGTTTGGAAGGTGCTGTCTGAGGATTTTTGGTGAACTTCTGCAAAGCACACACTGCTGCTACTGAGCATTAGTGGTGGCGGGAGTGAATGCTTGTGGATGTAGTGCCAATCAAGTGGACTGCTTTGTCCTCGACGTTGTTGGGGCTACACTCATCCAGGCAAGTGGGGAGGATTTCATCACATTCCTGACTTGTGCCTTGTAGATGGTGGACAGGCTGTGGAGACAAAGAGTGTGGTGCTGGAAAAACACAGCTGGTCAGGCAGCTGGAGAATCCATGTTTTTAGCATGAGCTCATCAGGAATGAGGGGAGTCAGGAGGAGGGTTACTCACTGCAGTATTCCTAGCCTCTGACCTGCTCTTGTAGCCACTGTGTTTATGTGGTGAGTCCATTTGAGTTTCTAGTCAATGATAACCCCCAGGATGTTGATTCAGAAATGGTAATGCCATTGAATGTCAAAGGGCAGTGGTTAGATTGTCTCTTATTGGTGATGTCATAGCCTGGTATTTGTGTGGCGCATATGCTACTTGCCACTTGTCAGCCTAAGCCTTGATATGGTCCAGTTCTTGTTGCATTTGGACATGGACTGTTTCAGTATCTGCAGAGTTGCAAATGGCACTGAACATTCAGCAATCATTAGCAAATACCCCCACTTCTGACCTTATGATGGAGGGAAGGTCATTGATGAATATGGTTGGGCCTAGGACACTACCCTGAAGAACTCCAGCAGAGATGTCCTGGTACTGAGATGATGGACCTCCAACAACCATGACCAACTTCCTATGTGTCAGGTATGACTCTAACCACCAGAGAGTTTGCCTCCTTAAATCCATCAACTCAGGCTCTGCCAGGGCTCTTTGATGGCACATTGTTGAATGCAGCCTTTATGTCAAGGGCTCTCACTCTTTCCTCATCTCTGGAGTTCAGTTCTTTTGTCCATGTTTGATCTAAGGCTGTGCTGAGGTCAGGAGCTGAGTGGCCCTGGCGGAACCCAAACTGGGCATCACTGAGCAGGTTATTGTTGAGCAGGTGCTGCTCGATAGCACTGATGATGACACCTTCCATCACTTTACTGATGATCGAGAGTAGACTGATTAAGTGGAAATTTTGCTGGGTTAGATTTTTTATTTAGAGGACATACTTGGGAAATTTTCTACATTGTCAGGTAGGTGCCAGTGTTGTAACTATATTGGAACAGCTTGGCTAGGGGAACGGCAAGGTCTGGAGCACAGGTCTTCAGTACTATTGCTGGAATGGTGTGACGGCCCATAACCTTTGCAGTATCCAATGTCTTCAAATGTTTCTTAGTGTAATGTAGATTGATGAAAACTGGCTGAAGATTGGTATCTGCAATGCTTGGGACAAATGGGGGCGGCGGAGATGGATCACCCATGCAGTACTTATGGCTGAAGATTGGTGAGAAAGATTGAACTGATGTGCTGGGCTTTTCCATCATGGAGGATGGGGATTTTTGTGCAGCCTGCTCCTCCAGAGTTGTTTAATCGTCCACCACCATTTATGGTAGGAAATGCCAGGCCTGCGGAGCTTAGGTCCGATCAGTTGGGTGTGGGAGATCACTTAGCTATGTCCCCATGACTTGCTACTTAAGCGGTTAGCATGCAAGTAGTCTTGATGATGGTAATGGTTAAGTTGGGGACATGCCAGGCCATGAGGTTGCAGATTGTGCTGGAGTACAATTCTGCTGCTATTGATGGCCCACAGCACCTCATGGATGCCCTGTCTTGAGTTGCTAGTTCTGCTTGAAGTCTATCCCATTTAGCACAGTGATAATGCCACTAAATACAATGGAGGGTATTCTCAATGCTAAGGTGGGACTTCATCTCCACAAGGACTGTGCGGCAATCACTCTTACTGATACTGTCATGAACAGATTGCATCTGCAGCTGGTAGATTGACAAGGATGAGGTCAAGTATGCTTTTCTCTCGTTAGTTCCCTCACCACCTGCCATGGAACCAGTCTAGCAGCTATGTCCTTTAGGATGTAACCAACTTGATCTGTAGTATTGCTGCCAAGCTAATCTTGGTGGTGTACATCGAAATCCCCGACCCAGAGGATATTTTGTTCCCTTGCCACCCTCAGTGCTTCCTCCAAATGTTGTTCAACATGGAGGAGTACCGATTCATCAGCCGAGGAAGGACAGTATGTAGTAATTAGCAGGAGCTTTCCTTGCCTATGTTTAACCTGAAGCCATGAGACTTCCTGGGGTCCAGAGTTGGTGTTGAGGACTCCCAGGGCAACTCCCTCCCGACTGTATACGACCGTGCTGCCACCTCTGCTGGGTCTTTCCTGCCGTTGGAACATGACATATCCAGGGATGGTGATGGCAGTGTCTGGGACATTGTCATACTCACAGAATCATACCTGACAGGCAATATCAAACTGTTGCTTGACTAGTCTGTGAGACAGCTCTCCCAATTTTGGCACTAGCCCTCAGATATTAGTAAGGAGCACTTTGCAGGGTCGACAGGGCTCTTTCTGCCATTGCCTTCCGATGCCTTGGTCAATACTAATTGATTTGTACAGTTTCATTTCTTTGAGACTTTGTAGCAATTGGACAACTAAATGGCTTGCTAGGCCATTTCAGAGAGCAACTTAGAGTCATCCATTTTGCTGTGGGTCTGGAGTCAACATGTAGGCCAGAGCAGATGAGGGTGGCAGAATTCCTTCCCCGAAGGATATTAATGAACCAGATGGGTTTTTCTGACAATCGACAATGATTTCATGGATATCAATAGATTCTTAATTCCAGATTTTTGTTTTATTGCATTCAAATTTCACAATTTGCTGTGACAGGATCCGAAACTAGGTCCCCAGAATGTTACCTGGGTATCTGGATTAATAGTCTAAAGATAGTATCACTAGGCCATTGCCTTCCCTACAGTAGTGTGTAATAACATCTCTGAATAGGTTGCTTATTAAATATCCTGGATGGGATGGATCGTAGACAAATGCAGATCACGTAAGCCAACATTTCTGATCATAGGCTGAATGTGAAGCAAGTCTTTTTCACTATCTATACAGATCAGTTAGGATTTGGAAAGTAACACTGCCTTGTTGTCATACTGGACTGTAGAAGTGCCATATAGTAACCAATCTCTTCTTTCAAGGGTATTGCTGGCTAAGCCAGAATTTATTCCTTATCCCATAACTGTACCCAAGGTGGCAGTAGTGAGCCAACTTTTTGAGTCTTTGCAGTCCATGTAGTGTAGCTTCAGCCTGTGCAATGTAGGAGAAAGGGAATTCCAGGATTTTGAACTAAATGCCAATGAAGGATTGGTAATATGGTTCCAAGCAAGGTGGTATAGGTTTGGAGGGGAATTTAGAAGTCAAAGTGTAAATAATACCTATTTATTTTACCAATTGATAATGATTTATCAATTGTCAATCATCAACCTTATTCAGTCATATTTATTTTCTACAATGTTACCGTCAGCTTTTATTCCTGGTTTAATAAATATAAAATAAATACCCTGAACTTAATTCCTCAAAATCATTTCCACAAAACCAATGATAATCAATGTTTCTTTTCTTGTGCTTTGTCAAAAATCATAATGCACAGTTAAATCTGACCAAGCTCTATATAGGTTTGGAATGGACCTTTAATTATTTTACAAAAAAGGTCCTTATTTTAAATGTAAATTTGACACAGGTTTTTTGACAAATACGCTGAAATGGTTGTATCATCCAGTAGAAGACAATATCACAAAATAATGAAATTTCAAATGCAAAGAAAGATAACAAAATAACTGACACCATTTCTGTCATGACAGAAATGTCAGTTTTTTTTTCCTGAAAGAAATTTATAAACATTTGGGTGTGTAGGGCACAATTTCAAACTTCACAGATGATGCAAAATTTGGAACTATTGAGAAGGATAGCAAATGACTGAGGATAGGCTAGAGGACTGGATAGACAATGCAGCAAATGAGAGAGCAAACCAGAGAAGATTGAATGATGCATTTTGGAGAAAGAATGAGGAGAGGTAGTAGAAATTGAAAGGTACAATTCTAAAGGGAGGTGCGGAAACAAAGGGATAATAGGCTTTATGTACATAAATCATTGAAGGTGACAGAGGAAGTTAGAATCCTAGAATTTGTAAATAGACAAGAGTATAAAAAGAAAGTGGATGTGGTGACCTTAAACTCTACTCATCTTCATAGAGTATTGTGACTAATGCTGGGCACCACATTTTATAAAGTATGTGAATGCACTGAAGAGGAAGGATAAAAGATTTATGAGAAGAAGAGATCTCAAGAGATCTCAGCTACGTGAAGCTGGGACTGGTCTGCTTACAGAAGACAAGGTTGACAGGAGAATTGATGGAGGTGTTTAAAATAACGAGGGAATTAGACAAATTGGATGGGAGGAAACCATTCTTAATGGATGAAGATTTGAAAGTCATTTAAAGTAAATCACAAAAGAACCAATGGTGTCATGAGAAAAACCTATTTTACCCAGCGAGTGTTTCAGATTTGGAACATATTGCCTGAGAGTACAGTGAATTGGATTAATTACAGCTTTCAAAAGGGAATTATCTGAAGAGAAAAGAAATTTGCAGGTCTACAAGTTTGGAAGCGAGATTTGTGGAGTTGTTGTAGCATGGACAAGACATGCCAACTGGTTACAGCACAGAATAAGACCATTCTATGATTCATTACATTATGAAGGCCAATAGGCAAATTGCAATTCAGCAGGAACAGCTTTTGTGCAATAACAATTTAAAAATAGACATAACTTTAATTGTTTAAAGACTTACATACACGATTGTTATCTCTGTACACAGAGATTTTTCATTTCCTTCTAATTATCATTGGGACTATCCTGATAGAAATATGGAGATAATGTAGATGTCAATAATCTTTGGCAGAAAAAGAAATTTGGGAGGGGTATAAAACAGGTGTTTGTGACTTAAGCAGACGGCAAAAATAAAATTAAATACTTACTTTAGTTGAATCTCTTTAGGGCAGAATTCCAATCTATCAAAATCTGCAGAAGTAAAAATTAAGAAGAACCAGTAAGTAACATGATTATCAATCATTAGCTATGTACCCAACCTAGTTACAGAAACTAACCGTTATGTTTCCATGGGAAAACAATGTTAAATCAATCCTACAATAGGACAGGCATAATGTTTTTACACTTACCCAAACCACATTCTCCAATGGCCACCACTTTTCCTTTGTTCTCAACGGCCAAAGTTTTAAGATCAGACAAGTATTGCGCTGGATTATTCTGCTCAAATTCACTACAGCGTGTAGGGTGACAACCAACTGTACTATAGAAAGAATCTGTAAGGAAATAGCATTTCAGAAAAATGATCATATGACGTGTGTGGGAGATGTGTTAGATCTGAAGTAGCCATCTTGTCACATATTAAAAGCATGGAAAACCATTTTGAATCTCATATTAGTGTCTGCTTGCTAAGCTCACACTTTCCCAGGCTCAGTGAGGTGGTTGACCTTGCAGCTGTACTGATACCAGATAAATGAATTCTTTCCCAGCATGGGAATGTTCATCTATTCCAAGAACCTATTGTATACTAACACTTGCTTATCAGCTACTAACCAACACCGTCCAGACACTATGTGACTGAGACTAGTGACTGGGCAAAGTACCTAACTTGCTCGTTATCCTGAAATTAACGGTTTGCTAATTGTTAAATGATTGTAACGTTTTCAAAGTTTGTAAGAAGATTTGTAGCTCGGGTGCTCGTTGCTGTGGTTCTGTTCGCCGACCTGGAAGTTTTTGTTGCAAACGTTTCGTCCCCTGTCTAGGTGAGATCCTCAGTGCTTGGGAGCCTCCTGTGAAGCGCTTCTGTGGTGTTTCCTCCGGCATTTATAGTGGCCTGTCCCTGCCGCTTCCGGTTGTCAGTCTCAGCTGTCCGCTGTAGTGGCCGGTATATTGGGTCCAGGTCGATGTGTTTGTTGATGGAGTTTGTGGATTGGCACTCATCCACAAACTCCATCAACAAACGCATCGACCTGGACCCAATATACCGGCCACTACAGCGGACAGCTGAAACTGACAACCGGAAGCGGCAGGGACAGGCCACTATAAATGCCGGAGGAAACACCACAGAAGCGCTTCACAGGAGGCTCCCAAGCACTGAGGATGTCACCTAGACAGGGGACGAAACGTTTGCAACAAAAACGTCCAGCTCGGCGAACAGAACCACAGCGATTGTAACGTTTATAATCACATAACTCTCTGTATCTCATTGGAGTGACTTGTGACCATTCGGTCGACTTGTCTCTCCCAGTGAACTCACGAATAAACCAGTTAACACTAAAGGTTTGTGTGGCACGATTACTTATCTAAATTGGACCGCTACGAGCGATTCACCCACTGCATAATTCATTTCATCCCTGTGGTGAAACGGTTAAAAATTATGTCCCAATACATGTGTGAATCTAACCGGAATGGAGGTGTTGCTTAGTCCCGTGTGAATCTTATTACACACCTCCCCGTGTGAATCTTCTTATCTGTATGTAACCAGAATGGAACGTGTTTTTTAGCCTTGCTCTGCTGTTCACATGAATGTTTATATCTGGAAAAGAGTATATCAGCTGGAAAAGTCTCCAGTTCGGTGAGTCTGCTCCGGGGTTACGTTTAACCGCCGAGCGTGGGTTGTTGGCAACCGCTCTACGAGAACTGACGGCTCCCAGTTCCGGTAACATGTAGAGTGAGTATAAGCCAGACCCGTTGTAAGTATGAGACCTGGTTGTGGCGACGCTGCGGGGAATAAAATGCTCATATTCTAGCAGACTCGCCTCTTGGTCGTTTGTTCTGTGTCAGACTACTCTCCTACTAACCTGACCTTGAGAATTTTTTAAAACAATCCCCAACAACATTTCCACAAGAACTATACAGGTCTGTCAGAGAAAACTTGGACTATTTCTCTGGCAAGTAGGAGATCAAGAGGATATCATTGACATGTTTAAAATAATATAGAAATTAATAAGATATACACAAATACCACAGCCTTTTAAAGAGCACCTTTAACATCCCAAAGTACTTCACGAGAGTGTTATCAAACAAAGTTTGACAACAGCACAAGGATATATTGGGACACATGATCAAACACTTTAAATACTGTTTAAATCTACTTACTGATAAACTAGGTGAAAGATTGTCTAAGTAAACGTCAGTGGGTGGGAACTCCAAAACTCAGGATCCAGTCAGCCAAAGCCACAACCAACAACAGTGGTGGCAGGGCATCTCAAACAATTTTGTTTTTGTGTACACAGACTGAAGGTACCATGTCATAGAGGTCATGAAAAAATACTGCAGATGTTGACAATGAAACACAAGTGAAAATGCTTGAGATGCTACGCCAGTATGTCAGCATTTGTGCAAAGTGAAATCAAGTTAACATTACAGATTGGTGACCTTTCATAAAACTGGGAAATATTAAAGATGCACATGTTTTAATCAAGTGCAGGGTGCGGAGATAGGGATCTTCACCTTCTCACTTCCTGTCATCCAGGCTTTCAAAATCCATTCCAGGTAAAACTGTGCATTAAATGTACCTTATTCTTTAATAAATAGTACTTGTTGAATTTCACTGGGGAAGCCAAATATAGGTGAGGTGAGTGCTTTGTTGAACACCTTCATTTTGTCCAGTAGCATAATCCTGAGATTCTAGCTGCTTTCTATTGTAATTCTCCACTCCATTCTCACACTGATCACTCTGTACCTTCTTCACCACTCTAAATGAAGCTAAACCGAAGCGTAGGAAATCTTTCAATTTTGCAGCCCAAGAAATAGATTTCCATACCTCAGACCGTAATCACAGCTCAATTTTGCCAATACAGCTCTCAAGTTTGTTCCTTTGCTTCTTTTGTTACTAGTCTCATTGTCTCAATTATTTATCTTCAATCCTATCACAGACTTTCCCTTTTGTTCTCCCTTCTTCTTTATTTGCTTACATTTCAAACAAATTCCAGCTCTGAGAAAAGCTACAAGATCCCGAGTATTTTCAGTATTTCCTGTTTTTAATACACACGTCCTTTGGTTACTTATATATCCATGCATTACTGAAGCTATTTCACATTTATGGCCAGAGAATAACACAGCATACTTGAGTGCATGTTTAAATTCAAGTCCAAAGCAAATTTCTGCCATTTTGACTATTAATGATCATAGCACTTTACCCTAAAGGTACTTTGCCATCAGATTATTAGCTTGCAAAAACCTCTATGAACTTTTTTGAAAGCAAAACAATCACTGGAATAATGGTGAGATTACTGATTAATAGCAGGAGCAGCACTTCTGCTTATTTCTGATAATATATTGGTACTTTACGTCCATTTTTAAATTTAAAAAGGGAAGTATTTGCATTTAAATAGCATCTTATCACCTATCTCGACAGTATTCTGAGATAATATTGAATGAAATATTTCTGAATTGCAGGTAGGTAAACAAGGCAAATATTTCACAGTATCACAATTCTGTATCACAATACAGCACAGAAGGGAGCTGTTCTACTGTCTTTTTGTACAGTATAGTCAAGATGTTCATTCATAGTGAGCTTAATGAGCAAAAAGAAATATGGAATAATGACATTGCTTACCAGCTTCTAAGCAAGAATTCAAATGTAAAAGTATATTTTAGCTGTTTCAGGACCTACCCCAGGTCAGCAGAACGGATTTCACATGAAAAATATTATTCAGAATAAACCCATAACTAAAATGTGATTCGACTCTTTTACCACAAATTATTTTCATGTTTTGTTAAACTGCTCTGAGACTCAAAGGCAGATAAAAGTTAATAACTTTTGTGACATAATTTAAATTTGATACTTTTAAATTCTGCAGAAAATCTGGCCGACTATAATTTCTCATTTTGTAAATGTAAAAGTGAACCAGCATGAGGGACACATATTAGTCACAGCACAAAATTCAAATTATTTGGTTTTTTTTTCAGTAACACTGTTGTTCCTTGGTACAGCTTAAATCTAAAGAATTATTTAATTGAAATCAGCAAAACTTACATTGAATGCTGCAATAAGATTAATGCACTCCCTTGAGCATTTTCAAGAAATACATTCAAGTAAAGCAGGTTTCATAACTGACCTCTTGTCTTTGCTAATTCCAGTGCATCTTTGCTATCTTGTAAACTGCCTCCTGTAATCATGAACTGATCAAAAGAGAAAAAATATATAATGTATGCTGAACAATTTGCCTATTTATCCTTGTTTGGAGGAAAATGTGTATTTAATATAATGTAGACTTACAGAAGACAAACAGAACAATAGAGACAGGACTGTTATCCTGTCACATAGATGGGAAATAATTACTGTATTGCATGATATAGGAATAATTTTCAATGCAGTTCTTCTGAATTCTATGCCCACTGTATTCCATGGCAGGCAATTGTTCAACTCGAGTTCACTGTAGAAACTAATCTTTAATAGTACATGCAGGATACTGGAAGTACAAAATAATCTAAACTACAAGTCAGGCTCAAAACTCTACTATATTATCAAGCACAACTAGTGTAAAGACCATTTACAAAAGGTACATGTTAAAAATTAAAATAGGTTTTTAGCAAATGCTGATACTTAGATTAGAATAGAATATAGAATCCTAGCTCACATTTTCATGGCAGACATAGTTCCACAGAACAAAAACCTTGACACTCAAACTACATTCAGGCCGGCACGATGACTCAGTGGTTAGAACTGCTGCCTCACAGCACCAGGGTCCCAGGTTCAATTCCAGCCTTGGGCAACTGTCTGTGAGGAGTTTGCACATTCTCCCCGTGTCTGCATGGGTTCCCTCCGGGTGCTCCGGTTTCCTCCCACAATCCAAAGATGTGCAGGTCAGGTGAATTGGCTGTGCTAAATTGCCCACAGTGTCAGAGGGAAATGGGTCTGAGTGAGTTACTCTTCGAAGGGTCGGTGTGGACTAGTTGGGCCGAAGGGCCTGTTTCCACACTGTAGGGAATCTAATCTAATCGACATTTCTATCCCAGCAGCCACAATTCAGTCTGGATAGGCCATTGACTATTCATTTCTAGAAATCTTTTTGCCATATTTAGGAATAAAGTAGACCATTTCGGCTGTCAACCTAGCCTGCCATTCAATATGACCATGGCTTATCTTCTAATTTAATATCTTTTTTCCATGGTGTCCCCATATCCCCCCTAATATCAATGGTATTTAGAAATCTGTCAGTCAATCTCTAATTTAAGCATAACTAAGGTTCTAAAGCTGTCTAAGGTAGAGAATTCCAAAGATACAGGACACTGAGTTAAAAACAAATCCTCACCTAAGTCCCTAATGACTTCCCAATTACAAAATTGTGTTCCTGGTTCCAAACTCCCCTACCATAATCCTACAGGGACACCCAACTTCCCACCCATCTAAATTTTCTAACTTTTTACTATTTAAGAAATACTTAAGAATATCTGGTCTACCTCAGCGCACAATCTCACATTTTTACACTGTATAATCCATCTGCCACATTCTTGTCCATTAAGCTTACGCAAATTCTCTTGAAGAGACTTAATATTTTCCATGTAGCACACATTCTTCCACAGAGCGCACACTTCTCCAAAGCAATCTTCTAACGAATATTCATTCCTTTAATTCCTCATTCTGCCTAATGCCTGGAATCTCTAAATTTGGGAGATCAGGTAAATTTCAGAATTTCTACAGGCTTCAGTTTAGTTATACTGAGTGATCCGGTAAATCAATTTTAATCTCTCAATATTCAAATGGAATTCAAAATCAATATTTTGGAAACTCTTGACAGAAAAGAGAATTTTGTTTACCTTTTGAACTCCAGTTTTGACAGCTCTCTGTATTACATCCAAAAAATCATCTGTAAGAGTA
Source organism: Chiloscyllium plagiosum (assembly GCF_004010195.1). Taxonomy (NCBI): domain Eukaryota; kingdom Metazoa; phylum Chordata; class Chondrichthyes; order Orectolobiformes; family Hemiscylliidae; genus Chiloscyllium; species Chiloscyllium plagiosum. The sequence continues at coordinate 56,110,245 of NC_057713.1, read as the reverse complement.
CACAAACAGATTCTGTGTCCTATAACTTCTCATTCAAGAAAAGATATCAGGAGCTTTGATTGTCCAAGGTCCTGGTAATTAAATAATGTTTTGAATGCTGGAGATAATTGAATTTAGTATTGTGGTAGTAAGCAAAGGCCTGATCATTTCTCAAGATACTGGAAGTTCATGTTGCTAGTAAGCTGGATTTTTGGCCACACAGCAATTACAAATTAAGTCTGCAATTTTATTTTTTGTTAAGAGGTGTGTTGCATTTCTAGACGTGACCAGTATAAGAAGGGTGGATTGCACCTGAATTGGAAGGGGACTAATACACTGGCAGAGAGATTTGCTCGAGCTGCTTGGGAGGATTTGCTCGAGCTGCTATTAAGGTTGGGGGACTGGGTAGGGGAGTTGGGACCCAGGGAGATAATGAGGAATGAGATAAGTCTGAGACTGGTACAGTTGGGAAAAGGAGCAAATCCTATAGTCAGGGCAGGCAGGAATGAGGGAGGACTGACAAATTAAACTGCATTTATTTCTGGACATGAGGCCAAACAGGGAAAGCAGATTAACTCAGGGCATGGTTAGGAACATGGGTCTGGGTTATCATAGCAATTACAGAAACGTGACTCAGGGATGGACAGGACTGGCAGCTTAATGTTCCAGGATACAAATGCGAGGGGAAAGATAGAAAGGGAGAGTGGTATTTTGATATGGTACAATACTACACTGTACTTAGGGAGGATATTCCTGAGAATACGTCCAGGGAAGTTATTTGGGTGGAACTGAGAAATAAGAAAAGGATGATCACCTTATTGGGATTGTACTAGAGAGCCCACTCCCCCTATCGCCCCCTACATGGAAGATACAGAATGAGGGGAAATAGATGGTGACATCTTGAATAATGTCCATATTAGAGGTGGTAGTGCTGGATGCCTTCAAAGATGTACCCTAGAATTCTGTAGGAAGCTAGGGAAATGATTACTTGGCCCCTTGCTGAGGTAATTGTATCATCAATAATCACAGGTGAGGTGCCGGAAGACTGGAGTTTGTCTAACGTGGTGCCTCTATGAGAAGGGTGGAAATGAAAAGCCGGGGAATTACAGACTGGTCAGCCTGACATCGGTTGTGGGCAAATTGTTGGAGGGAATCCTTAAGGATAGGATATACATGTATTTGGAAAGACAAGGATTGATTTGGGATAGTCAACAATGGCTTTGTGCATGGGTAATCATGTCTCACTAACTTGTTTGAGTTTTTTGAAATAGTAATGAAGAGGATTGACGAGGACAGAGCAGTGGATGTGATCTATATGGACTTCAGTACGGCGTTCGACAGGGTTCCTCATGGTAAACTGGCTAGCAAGATTAGATCATGTGGAATACAGGGAGAACTAGCCATTTGAATACAGAACTGGCTCAAAGGTAGAAGACAGAGGGTAGTGATTGCTTTTCAGATTGGAGGCTTGTGACCACTACTTTTCGTCATTTATAAAAATGATTTAGATGTGAACATAGGAGGCATAGTGCTGCAATTTGGAAAGGCAAATCAGGGCAGAACTTACACACTTAATGGTAAGGTCCTGGGGAGAGCGCTGAACAAAGAGACCTTGGAATGTAGGTTCATAGTTCCTTGAAAGTGGAGTTGCATGCAGATTGGATAGTGAAGGCAGTGTCTGGTATGCTTGGGAGGTCCTGTTGCAGCTGTAGAAGACAATAGTTAGGGCACTTTTGGAATATTGTGTGCAGTTCTGGTCTCCCTCCTATAGAAAGGATGTTGTGAAACTTGAAAAGGTTCAGAGACGATTTACAAGGATGTTGCCAGGTTGGAGAGTTTGAGCTGCAAGGAGAAGCTGAATAAGCTGGGGCTATTTTCCCTGGAGCATCAGAGGTTGAGGAGTGATCTTATAGAGGTTTATAAACTCATGAGGGGCATAGATAGGGTAAATAGGATCCTTTCCTTGAGGTGGGGGAGTCCACAACTAGAGGGCATAAGCTTCAGGTGAGAAGGGAAAGGTTTCAAAGGGCCCTATAGGACAACCTTTTCACGCAGAGGGTGGTAGGTGTATCGAATGAGCTGTCCCAGAGGAAGTGGTGGAGACTAATACAATTACAGCATTTAAGAGGCATCTGTTTGGGTATACGAATAGGAACGGTTTGAAGGGATATGGGCCAAGTGCTAGCAAACAGGACTAGATTAATTTAGAATATCTGGTCGGCATGGATGAATTGGACCAAAGGGTCTGTTTCCGTGCTGTACACCTTTGTGACTCTGAAGTAAAATTGAATTTACTGAAGCTATACAAAGAGTTAGGATACCCTTATTACCACTAGAGGTCACTCCATGATCATTCTTGCCAGCACATTGGAACTGATTCGTGATTTATTTTCCCCCCTGTAATGCCGCAAAAAGGCAAGTTCACAAGCAATCACATTCTAAAAAAAAAGGTGCTAGAGGTGCTAAAGTACTTAACCCATACCATTTGAAGTGGTCACTCCTGGAGCTGTGCCAATAGCACTAAATAAATCAAATGCTAAACAACCTTACTCCATACAGCAAGTCAATAAACTAACATTGGAGCTCATTATCTCTCCACAGCTATTAATGCCCATTAAAGGGATGGGAAGGTTAGCTTACTATTTACATATAAAATTTCATGGTTCAATTATATTCAATCAAAATAACATTTCAAATATATTAGCATTCCATGCACAGACATAACAACAAATTTCACAAAGGTTCACAGTACTGTTCTTTTAACAAAGAGTAAACTAGTTGCAGTTACATGTCAAGATTTACCTTGATGTTTCCGAGAACCACGATAAATCCCACGAAACATTGGATCTGTCAAATTTATTCCAATATCTGTTTAAGAAGTATTGAAGAAACTGAAGTGCTTCATAAGAAATAAAGACAATAAAACAAACTGCGGACAAGAGAAAGGATATACACAAAGGGAAAATCTGAGAAAGAATATACACAAAGGGAAAGCCTGAGAAAATCAGAAGTTAGTTTACATTCAGAACAATAGAAAAGCTATTGGGATTAAAAAAAGGTGAGAAGTGATATTTACGTCTGCACTATGAATAGTGCTATGAGATTCCTTAATGCATTTACAGTTACAGGTAGTTCTTCTATAACGCGCGTTTCATTAGCACAAATTGGCTCTAATGCGATTGATGAATTGTGGACATTGTTTGCATACGCGAACTTCCTGCTGAATGGGCATACCAGGTTTTCTATAGAGCGATTTCTATCGTGGTTTCCCATAGCACGATTTTCTATAGCATGAGGCTGCAGAGGAACACAACTGTCGCATTATAGCAGAACCACCTGTATAGTGCAGTAACAAATTTCCATGAATTGGCTATGCAGATCATGAACCATTATAGGAATGAACTCTTGCACTTGTCAAAACCAATATTTTCTGAAGTGTCCTTCACCTTGGAATGGGAAATCTTCAAATAATGAACCTGCAATATTAATAAACAGAGCTGGCTTCCGTTTTATGAGTATCATTTGTCCATATCTGTGTTTCATCTTTATATCTATATTTTATCTCGTAACTTCCACATTTTTTACTTAAACTTCAAAAATATTGTACTAATCTTAAATCTTGTTTAAAGCTAAATTTTGGTGCTGCTAATTTTAAAATTGGAATTAAAATCAAATCAAAAAGGAACTTAAATAAGTTTTATTAATTCCCAGGAGAAAGTGAGGATTGCAGCTGCTGGAGATCAGAGTAGAGTGTGTGGTGCTGGAAAAGCACAGCAGGTCAGGCAGCATCTGAGGTACAGGAGAATCAACATTTGAGGTATAAGTCTGATGAATTTAGATATCTAGTCAGCATGGATCAGTTGGATTGAAGAGTCAGTTTCTATGCTGTACATCTGTATGATTATGGTCGAGGGTAGAATGCTGGAAGAGCACAGCAGGTCAGAAGTAGCAGTATCCGAGGAGCAGAAGAATCGACATTTCCAGCAAGAGCCCTTCATCAGGAATGAGGCTTGTGAGCCAAGGGGGTGGAGAGATAAATGGGAGAGAGGAAGGCTGCTGAGTGCGATAGGCAGGTGGAGGTGGGGGTAATGGTGATAGGTTGGAGAGGAGGGTAGAGCAGATAGATGGGAATCTGACAGTCACTAAACAGTCACAATTAGGCCAATTCTTTATTCCAAATATGTACTGATTCAAATTCCACCATCTGCCACAGTGGAATTCAAATCTTTTCCTCCCGGGAATTAGCATGGGTATCTGGATGAATAGTCTAGTGACATTACCACTACGCCACTATCTTCCAATAATCACTGATCAGATGACAGGACAAGTAGAAGGTCAGGAATCTGAATAGTAAGCTCTTTAACGGAGTCATACCTCACCTCTGCATTCCCTCATCAATCAAGGGACAAAGATGGAACAGACTGTACAGACTAAGTACTTGGGGTATTTACTCCAGGAATGAAGAAGACACTTAGAAAAACTGCTCCCTACAATTTTCACTCTTACTTTATGTCCTGTAGTAGTATACGATGGATTATAATGAGATGGGCTCTCAAAGATGGGAGGAAGAGGACAATCTTTCCAACCAAGTAGGCATGGATGGATTTGAACAAGGAAACTAACAATAGGAGTGGTCTCTCTAGCCTCCAGGACAGTGGAAAGGGTGAACAACATTACGTCATCTGCATCGAGCTGTATGCTAACTTTTCCAGTATGCTCTTGCATTGCACACCTCAAGACTTCAAATCTTTCTTCTCTCTCCAGGAACCTTCCATTTCCTTTTGAGCATCCAACACGTTACTTGACCTATTACTATCACAAACCTATGCCTCACTGTAACTTTCTATAAATGTTGTTCTTCACTTTGTAAAAACCAGAACAAGCATCAATATTTCTCTAATCAGAAAAAATAATGTTTGTAGCTCAGGTTGAGGTTTAGGGTGTAGGTTTGCTTGCTGAGCTGTAGGTTTGATATCCAGACGTTTCATTACCTGGCTAGGTAACATCATCAGTGGCGACCTCCATCTGAAGCGAAGCTGTTGTCTCCTGCTTTCTATTTATATGTTTGTCCTGGATGTGGTTCCTGGGGTTTGTGGTGATGTCATTTCCTGTTCGTTTTCTGAGGAGTTGATAGATGGTATCTGGATCTACGTGTTTGTTTATGGTGTTGTGGTTGGAGTGCCAGGCCTCTAGGAATTCTCTGGCATGTCTTTGCTTAGCCTGTCCCAGGATAGATGTGTTGTCCCAGTCGAATTGGTGTTTTTTTTCCTCCTTGTGTAGGGCTACGAGGGAGAGAGGGTCGTGTCTTTTTGTGGCTAGCTGGTGTTCATGTATCCTGGTGGCTAACTTTCTTCCTGCTTGTGGCAGTTTTTGCATGGAATTTTGTAGATGACGTTGGTTTTGTCCATCGGTTATATTGGGTCTTTTAAGTTTGTTAGTTTTGTTTCAGAGTGTTGGTGGGTTTGTGTGCTACTAGGATTCCGAGGGTCTTAGTAGTCTGGCTGTCATTTCTGAAACTTCTTTGATGTATAATCAAAAGAGACAAGAAAGCCCACATGGTGAACTTCTGTAGGTGTTTTAATTTCCTCGATTTTCTTGGGAGGGATAAGGTTGTGGCATTTTGCATGATTTAGGATGGAGAATACAGCCATTCCAGTTAATGGGAGAGAAGATTAGGCATAATTTCATCTTTGATAGTTTAAATAAAAAAATCGATCTGTGTCCCTACTGCTGTGATGAATGAAATCTATTCATTATAAGAAAATTTATGTCCTTACTGGCAAAGAATAAATTTGAGATTTGGCACGCACACTTTACCACCTTTTCTGAAGAAAACTCCAAATTGGCAAAGTCAAAATCAGTTTATTTTCTAATAAAATATCAAGTAATTTGTTTGCATAATATATTTCGCATGAGGCTGAGGAGCTAATGAACACAGCTCTCTAATGATGTAAACTGTGATTCTTGAAAACGATATATTGATTGAGTATTGAATGCGCCAAATGATACGGGTGCAATTTAATAAACTATTAAGTTCATGATTTACTTATGCAGTTAAACAATCATCCTGTACAGTTAAATCTAAGACTACATTAATGTCAATCATAAATTTAATGGTGATTATGAAGTACAGATGATGTTTATATTAGGGTTCAAATCATTATTGGGTTTCTGCTGTCAAATACTGAAGCTATGATTTGCATATAAATAAGAAAGCTAAGGAGCAGCATTTCATAAATGAATTCATTATCACATTAATCCTTTCGACCTTTCTCTGAAATAATTTTTGACCTTAATTAATGTCTGAAACTCACTGCAATAAATGCATGTTCCAGATATCAAAGAGTGACCGAGCTAGATGTTGCACAGCACAGCTCCTCTTCAGAATCTGAATTAATCTTTGCAATCCTGGAGCAGGAATGCTGCAGTCTACTGCACCTTGTCAGATAAATCTTTTCAATACTTTCCAACACAGCTGTTTTTATTCCTATGCCAGCCTAATGAGTGAGAAGTTGCTGAATGATTCTGAAGTGACAGCTTTGCCTAATTGAGGTAGGGGCAGGAATCTAAGTCATTAAAGGCAAAGGCTAGAGGACAGTTAAAGAGATCAATAGTGACAGGAAGGTCAAATGATCAAGAGGTGGTGCAGGTAAGAAAATTGAGGGAGTGCAAACAATTGATGAATGGTGGGAATAGTGGGATTAGAGGAGGATAGGGAAATACAAAGTGTTATGGAGACAGAGAAATGTTCAGCACTAGCCATGTCAATAATCAGACCTTTGACAGAGAAGAAATTATGTGGTTGAGGTGCTGATTGACAATATAGCTAGAACAGTTTTCATGAAATGTGTTTTTGAGGGAAAAACAAGACAGTCTAAAGAGAGAGGGCAAACTGAAAATTTATATTCTGCACCATTATACAAACATATATATGATCAAGAAACAAGACTTGCGCTTCAAACCTGCTCTGTTATTCAATAAGTTCATAACTGATCTGATTTAACCTCAATTCTACATTCCTGCACATCCCTGATAATCTTTCATCCCCTCGGTAATCAATAACTTTTCTATCTCTGCCTTAAAAACCATTTAAATGTTCTGCATCCGCTGACGTTTGAGGGAGGGATATTCTAAAGACTCACAATCCTATATAAACAAAATCCTCAGCTTAGTATGTAATGGGTAGCCCCTTATATTTAAGCTTTGACCCTAAGTTATGAAATCGTAGAGTTACACAGCACGAAATCAGATCCTTTGGTCCAACTCATCCCTGCCTACCAGATAGCCTAAACTGATCGAGTCCCATTTGCCAGCATTTGGGTCCATATCCCTCTAAATCCTTCCTTTTCATGGACCCATCCAGATGCCTTTTAAATGTAGTTCTAGAATCAGGTGTTGCCCAGGGCAGAAGCCGAGGGAAAAAGAGAGGAAATCTGGAGGCCTATTTTTTAAAATCCCATTTGGGCTTTTTTTGAGTGCCATTAACAAGGTTTAATGAATTCAGTTGTGCCCACAACTTGTAGAGGTATGGAGGCCTGCTGGTCCTGAAACTGTTTTGGCTGGCTCTGAGAATGGGTCAGGAAAACAGCAAACTGACTGCACCAATACCTTTGTACCTATCCAGCTTTGATCCTGACCTCAATGAAAAGTCAGCCCACTTACCTGGCTGAAAGAAAGATTGTGTTGAAACCCTTTTAATAATGCAAGGTAAACTTGATATAAATGAAATAGGAAATATATCAATGGTTGAAAAATTGCAGAGTACGTCATTGAAACAAATTGATCTTATCTATGGAACAGGAACGGTGAAAATATTCTTTCCCCATGCGTCTAAACTCCATAATAACTTATTTCTAATGTGATTTGCTCTGTTTACAACAGTCATAAAAAATGATCTTTCAGTTTGCTCTAATTAGAGTGTGTAATTAGTTTATGGTGATTGAAGTATTATTCATGTACTATTAATCTCTTATCTACTTTTACCAGCAAACTATGATGCTTCTTGTAGACATATGTGTTCAAGTCATCACCTTAGACAATATGCAATTAAAATAACTCAATGCTATTAAAATAAAATTTAAAAACTTCCATATAAACACCATTACTGATGCCTTCTAGAGTAAAGTTGGGAAACTCCACCAACAATTATATAAACTGGTCACATAAAAATACACTTATAAAGAAGTTTCTCAGGCTTTTATTACATTTCTGTGATACACTAATACTCAATTCAGTTCTAATACATTAACATCTACAAGATACTGAATGAACAAAAGGGTTTTTTAATGATAGGGTAAAGGTGATTCATAAATAGTCTAAAATTAATGTATAAATATAATCAAAGAAAACAATTCTACAACCTTAGTTTGGATATTGAATCAGTTAAGATTTTGTGTATAAGATAAATTTCAGTTGCCTCTTATTTCTAGTTTTCAGTTTCTGTCCTGTCTCTCAGTGGTAACAATCGTATGTGGTCCACCATGCCTGGCCTTTGAATATAACAGTGTGGCTTTCTGACTTGTTCATGTCATTACACTTGTTAAGACCCATCTGGAGAAAAGACTTTAGGTTAAGACTTGGATATGACTGCATCTTTCCATAGATTGAGTTGGATTTTTGTGGACAGTTTGGGAAGATTGAGACAGGAAGCTCACCAACTCAAAATCCCTGTCTCCTTTAAAAAGGCCACCACCCACCATACATCTGATTCAGGGAAGCAGAGGAAGAGTGGGTCAGACGCAAGTCTGAAGCAGCGATGGATGGTGATGTTTGCAGATTGGAACATTCACTTTCACTTTTGGGACATTAGACCACCAATAATAATGAATGTCAACCATCAAAATCTCAGGTTCACCCATCACACATGCGCTCGTTGTGCCTTCATAATCCAAGACCATCCTACCCCCATTCCCACTCCATACACTCTCATGCCATCTCATGTCCCTTCCACATGTCCTCACACTCTCCATTCCCTGTCATATTTGCCGAGTCCTATCTATGTCCCTGGGTTTCCTCCAGAGCCATTCACACATTCACCATGAACTAACCTCAGGATGTCTTTGAAATGCACATAACAAAATAATGTCTAACAATCAATGAATGCATAAGTTAGTTTTTCCATTCTGCAAAGTACAATATATAGTTTTGAAATTAGTTAGCTCAGTTTGCAGGCTTGTAATTTAGAGTGACACCAAGAGTGTGGGTTGAATTCCCATAGAATCTCTTTCTGAACCTCTCCCCTTACCTGAAGTGCGGTGACCCTCAGGTTTAAACAACCACCAGACATCACTCTGTAATGAGAGGGCAGTCCTGTGGTCTGGTAATGCTTAACCTATTATATAGTTCAGCACTTATATGGTGCTTATTAACTTATTACTGTAGGACAGACCTGTATAACAACTGTAGCAAAAATGGATTTAATTATTATAACTGAAAGAACAATGTTTTCTTGTTTTTTGAAGTTTGCCAATGAAAGAGTCACTGAGAGGTAGGGGTGAGAATTGGGCCACCATCACTGACAGGTAGGGGTGAGAATTGGCCAGCGTCACTGAAGGGGTAGGGGATGAGAATTGGCCCACCATCACTGAGGGGGTAGGGGGTGAGAATTGGCCCACTGTCACTAATAACATGGGGGTGAAAATCTGCCAGGCTTTCAGCAGGGAAAAGGAGGCTTTTGGCTAAATGAAGGGTTTGGGTGAATGACTGGGGGAAGGATGAGTGAGTGACATGGGGAGTAAATGACTGTCTATGGGGGTGAGTGAGTGAGAGACTGCAGGGAAGAGGTAATTGAGTGAGTGACTGCAGTGGGGTGTTGGATGCATTAGTGAGAGTTTGGCTGGGGCAATGGTGGGTGAGTGAGTGGGAATCACCTTTCCTCTCTTCTTCTTTCTCCCCCATCCCACCAATCACACGAAAACCATATCCACATTATCTAGATTAAAACGACTCTTATACTTGGCTCTAGTCCCAACACTTTTTTTGGGTGATGATGACCTGGGGCATAGACATTTTCACACCCTAACTTTGTTTCTTAACTAAAAGGCCAAAGTAAGGGTTTATTAGTTGACTCTTTCACTTGGCATTTTTTAAAATGGTCCTTTTTTAATTAATTCAAATCATAAGTTATTGCTTTGGAACTTTTTTCAGAGATGCATGATTATTGTGGCAAATCTTATCTTTTTGAAGTTTGATCACCAGCATAATCACCACCACCACCACACCTTTCCCCCCCCCCCCCCCCCCCCCCCCCCCCCCCCCCCCAACCAACCACACCCGCAGACCCGAACCTCTTCATCCCATTGAAGCCCACGCTGCATTCACCTGCTTCAAACTCAAACCATTTTCAACCCCGAAGAGTCCGTTCCTCTTTCACCGTCTGCTGTTGACCCTCAGTTCACACGCTGCAGACCCAATCATTCCTTTGCCCCAGCTCCGGACCAGATCGGCCTCCATCGTTCCACCAACCCCACCCACCACCATTTCCCAGAGTGCGAACTCTCACTAGAACTGACCCCTTCTTCCCCCAGTTACGGACCTTAACACCTTCCCCCAAACTGACAGAATTCTCTAGCACTCGTGCCAGACCTAATTTTTCTCCCTACCCCCTTATTTCTTTTTTTCTCTACTTTAGGAAGGTCTGTAATATATAACTTTTAACCTTATTTCATTTGTTTCATGCTAAACTATAATTACTGTAATGTTTAACCTTAAACTTTTTTTCTTTCTTTCTATGTGGTTCTTAAGTTTCTGTACTTAGGTACTTATGCCTAAGATAGTAGCTTGTGTGACGACACTATACACTTTTCTCTGTACTTGGGTACATGTGACAATAAAATCAAAATCATCACCCCATCATTTATCTGGCCACCTGACACCCTAACCAGCTGAGGCCCAATTTACTTGGAGCTCTGCACCCCTACTCTCCAGGCACCATAACTTCACACAATGCTATGCACTTAATTGTTTGAAAGTAGCTATTCTGATTCTGGATCTTTACATTTTACAGCAGTTGACTAAATTTTAGAGCAACTTTAAATTTTATAGCAGATGGAGAAACTAAGCAACTACTTGTTATCACAGAAGAAGATACAGAAGATCTCCCAGCAAAAAACTAAGCAACCAAGAAACTTGTGAAACTGAGGAACTGAAATAAATTTATCTTCAACTCCTGCTTTTACTGTAAATTATCGATTAATTCTGCAAGTTTCCGATGTGGGTCAGTCTGAGTAATCCGATCACATTCAGGGTCAAGAAACTTGTGAAACTGAGGAACTGAAATAAATTTATCTTCAAAAAGAGATAATTCTTGAAAAATTAATTGGATTATATGTTGATAATATCCTGGACCAGATGAGCTGAATCCCAGAATTTTGAAGGAAATAGTTTTGGAGACAATGAATGTATTTGCAGTTATCTTTCAGAATTTTATAGATTCTGGGAAAGTTCCTGCAGACCCGAAAGTGGCAAATGTAAGCCTACTATTTAAATTGGAGAAAGAGGGAGAATAGAAAACTACAGATCTGTAATTTGATGTTATTAGAGAAAATATTATAAATTATTACAAAGAATATGATCATAAATCACTGGTCATTTAGAAAATAATGGTAAAATAATACAGCTAACAATAGATTTATGAAAATAAATCATATTTGACAAACGGATTGGAGTTTTTTTGAGTATATAGTTTCACCGTCTGCTGTTGACCCTCAGTTCACACGCTGCAGACCCAATCATTCCTTTGCCCCAGCTCCGGACCAGATCGGCCTCCATCGTTCCACCAACCCCACCCACCACCATTTCCCAGGATGCGAACTCTCACTAGAACTGAGGTAAAGGAGGTCCAGCCGATATGCTGTACAGGTATATTGGGATTATCAAAAAAGGTCTTTGATAAGATCCCACACAGGTGATGGAGTCTCTTTTCTTTGTGACCAAATGTGGAGTTGGGCCTAAAAACGCTTCCTCTCAGAACAAGTCATACATAATAATATGATTGCATTCTTCTCAGTTCATTGTATATGTATTGTCATTTGGGTAGCTTTTTATTGGAGATTTTTGTTTATTGGATTCAGGTTGCAACATCTGCTATGATACGATTTGAAAACATGTACTTGGAATGCTCGCGCAATAGTACTTTTCAGTTTCTGTTTCAATTCAGTGTGTTTGCTCAGTGTAGGAACACCTCAAAGTGATCTCAGGCCCTTACATTTTGTACTGAACATTCTTTGCGAGGACCTCCTATATGAGATGAATCAGGAGGAAGATAGTTAATTTATCATTTGGTTTGCTCACCCTCTACCCCCTACGGCCTCATTACATTTTCCTCCTATCACTATTGCTGACTTTCTCCTTTCCTCTGATGTCTGCTGTTCAATCTTGCCCTGTGAACATGGACTATTTCACTATCTCACTTTGTTATGAAGTTGAAGGCATGTACTGTACTGTTAAGAGAGACAGAAAGCTGACAAATACTTGTGATGTCACAAAGTGTGCTGGAACATTGAAAGGTATAACATTTTTGGCTATAATGTAGATACTGAGTTGTTTTCACAGCAGTTCAAATTCAACCAATCATTTTACATTCTGCCCCAACATTCGAATTTTACTGTTTTGACAACATCGAATCAATGAGACAGTCCGATGTTTTGGGATATAAAAAGCAGGCATTTTCGACAGTTAGCCAGAGAAAGAGCACCACCTGCCATTGTCATACAGACTGCCTGCAAACCCAAGCCTGGTCTTATATCATGCCTTATTCAAGTCACCTGCTCTTTATCCCTCCCCAGCCCACTTAATTATCTGTTATGTTCCCCCATTCTTAATATGCAGATCTCACACTTCCCTGTCCCTCTTGTCCTTGTGATTCTTTGCTCTGTACTCAAGTTTTCTCCCTGCATTCCCCAAAGTTCTTCCAGTGCCCCCAACAATTATGATTTTTAAGTTCAATTCGCTACTGTTCTTTTCTACCTAACCCATTTTAATCTAAATGTTTTGAGCTGTGCCCCTCTTGCCTTCCCGCTTAGGTTTGTTGGCATCAGTCAGCGTAGCTGCCTCACTTGGGCAGATTGTTGATCTAGTCAGGCTTTATCCCTTACATTCTAAACGTTTGCACAACAAATGGTTTGGTTATGAAGGTGCCAGTTACTGAAGAAGTGTATACTCATTGGCACTTGGCAGAAGAAATCTCCCTCCCCTGCCAGGTACATGCCTCATACTTAGTTGGGTTTGTGAGTGCATATTCCCATTTTCACCTAACAAGATTGTAGCCATGAATTTAATTCCAGCAGGCTAGGGTGTTAATGAGCATTCAGGAAATGCTAATTAATGCACAAGAGGTACCAACCATCAAGATCAGAAAGACCAACCTGCCAAATACGTTCTGAAAACTTAGTAACAAAACTTTATCCTGCCATCTGGAAACTGAGTTTTTTTTCCTCTCCTGCCCGGTTAAGTTCCCATGTCAGTCCTTCTAAAAGCACGAGGTCATCCCAGACAATTCTGCCCAGGAGAGTAGTAAATATAACTAAAGTGCGTGGCATTGGGGGTAATATACTAATGTGGATTGAAAATTAGCTAACAGATGGAAAGCTGAGAATAGCAGTGAATGGGCCATTCTGAAGATTCCAGCCTATTATAATGAGGTATCACAGGGATCAGTGCGAGGCCATAGCTGTTCACCATTTATGTAAATGATTTAGATACAGGAACTAATTGTAAGGTTTTCTGATTTGCTAATGAACATAATTAGGTTGGATGTAAATGGCGAGGATTTTGCAAAGTGAGCTTGGGCAGGTTAGTGAATGGGCAAACACATGGCAGATGTGATAAAATGTGAATAAGCCTGAAGTTAATACTTTTGCTTGAAACAAAACAGGAATTAGAATATTTCATAAATGGTGAGAACTTGGGGAGTGTAAGTGACCAAAGGGATGAGAGTGTTCTTGTCCATGAGTCAATAAATGGCCGTTATTGCAAAGTGATTTAAATACAGGAGCCTTGTTAGGATTGCTTTGAAGTATTTTGAGCAGGTTTGGTCTACTTATTCTAAGGAAGGAGATACCTGTTGTGCAGGGAGTGCAAGAGGTTCACCAGATTATTTGCTCAGAGAGCGCAATTTTCTTATCTCAGAATTATTGCATTTCAGAAGGAGGCCCATCGTGTCTGCACCAGTCTAGTACCTATTCTGGATCTGTTATGTTGTGCCAATCTTTTGCCTTTTCCCCAAATCACTGCACACCATTACTATTCAAAAATAAAATCCAATGCCCTTTTGAATTCCTGAATTGAATCTGCCTCCACAATATTTACAGGCAGATTGAGGAAACATCTAACAGAAATCTGTGAAGAAGAACTACTTTCCCCTGACTTCCATATCGTTAATACCATTGTGGTTTCAGCTCTTCATGAAGGGTGATGGATCAGTTTGTGAGAACTATAGAAACATAATTTTCTGCCAACATGATGTGGAGGTGCTGGTGTTGAACTGGTGTGGACAAGGTCACGTGTCACATGATACCAGGTTCTAGTCTTACAGGTTTATTTGAAGCACTGCCCCTTCATCAAGTGAAGTGAGGAGAGGAGCCAGGCACAGATTTTATAATCAGAGAGATCAAAAGATCATACAAATGGTGTGAGTGGAGTATTGACAGGCTGAATAATAGGTCTCTGCAGGTGATCAACAGTATCAGACTGTGTGAGTAAAGTGTCAATAGCTGAATAACAAATGAAGGGATGACCTGTAATGTGATTAATTGAGGCTGAGAGATAATTACAAAAAAATAAAAATAAGGTGGTGCTGGAGACAAACCAAATGACTGGAATAACATGCTAGGTATAAGATTTGCATGCCAAGAGTCTAACCAAAATAACAAGTTATCCAAAACTCCACAAACTAATTAAGGTAGAGGGATCAAAACAAGTTATCAAGGTGATGATGTCAACACAGGACAGTCAGGAAGATTTTACAGAACAGTATGATGGGGTCACATGTAGTGCAACATGAACCCAAGATCATGGTTGAGGCCGTCTTTGTGGGTATGGAACTTGGCTGTCAGTTCCTGTTCAGTGATTCTGCGTTGTGTTTCTTGAAGGCCACCTTAGAGAATGCTTACCTGAAGATCAGAGACTGAATGTTCCCCAACTGGGAGGCAGCATTCCTGTCTGACGATTGTTGTACGGTGTCCATTCACCTGTTATCCTCACTTCTGCCCAGTCTCACCAATATACCATGCCTCAGGACATCCTTGCATGCAGCGTATGAGCTGCACAATGTCGGTGGAGTGGCATCAGTGTCTGCCATAACTGTAGTGCATGGTGTGGAGGTAGTATTCACGTTAATGATCTGGCGTGTCTTGCAGAGGTTGCCGTGGCAGGGTTGTGTGTTATCGTGGTCAATGTCCTGAAGGCTGAGTAGTTTGCTGCAAATGATAGTCTGTTTAAGGTTTGGCTGTTGTTTGAAGGCGAGAAGTAGAGGCGTAGGAATGATCTTGGTGAGATGTTCATCATCATCAATGACAAGTTGAAGGCTGTGAAGAATTTGATGTAGTTTCTTCACACCGGGGAAGTACTGGACAATGAAAGGTACTCTGTTGGCCGTGTCCTGTGTTTATCTTCTGAGGAGATCGTTGCAGTTTTTCGCTGTGGCATGTTGGAACTGGTGACCAATGATTTGAGCATCTTATCCTGTTATGAGGGCATCTACAGCACGGGGGGTACCTATTTCATTAAGAACAAGGAAATTAGTCACTTTGCCTTGGCTGAAAAAATAATAACCAGGTTTAAACATAGAACACAGAACAGATAATGGAGGGGGCTTTCCAATAAGAAGCAGGCCTATCTTGGTGACTACCCTGACCGGTAGTCCATGGCTCAGGAGACAAATCCTAATCAAACATGCTTTCTACCACCGTAATACTGTCTTTGACTAACAATGCCACACCTACCCTCTTTTACCACCTTCCCTAATCTTACTGAAACATCTAAACCCTGAAACTGCAGCAATCATTCCTGCCCCTGCTCTACCCATGTCTCCGAAATGGATACAACATCGAAGTCCCAGGTTCCAACCCATGCTGCAAGTTCACCCACCTTAACCTGGATGCTCCTGGCATTGAAGTAGACACATTTCAAACCAATTTCCTGCCTGCTGGTACAGTCCTGGAACCTTGAAACCTTATTCATGACCTTACTACTCTCAATCTCCTGTATACTGGAGCTACAATTTAGGTTCCCATCCCCCTGCTGAATTAGTTTAAATTCTCGCAGCATTAGCATATCTTCCCCCCCCCCCCCAGGATATTGGTACCCCTCTGGTTCAGGTCTAGACCCATCCCATTTATAGAGGTCCCACCTACCCCAGAATGAGCCCTGATTATCCAGGTATCTGAATCCCTCCCTCTTGCACCATCCCTGTAGCCACATGTTCAACTGCTCTCTCTCCCTATTCCTCGCCTTGTTGGCATGTGGCGCGGGTATCAAACCAGAGATGACAACTCTGTTTGTTCTAGCTCTAAGATTCCACCCAAGCTCCCTGAATTTCTGCCTTATATCCCCATCACTTTTCCTACCTATATCATTGGTGCCTATGTGGACCACGACTTAGGGCTGCTACTCCTCCCCTTAAGGATTCTGAAAATACGATCCGAGACATAACGAATCCTGGCACCTGGGAGGCAATACACAAGCGTGAGTGTCTCTTGTTCCCACAGAAATCCCGAGTCTCTCTCATTAGCACAAAACGTTGGCATATTGTAGTGTAAATTTGGTTCCCATTGTTGTTCCATGTAGCTGGATGAAGAGCTGGTTGTCGACAGTGAAGATGTTGTGGTTGAGGATGAAGTTGTAGGATGGCATCTGGAAATTGGCAGTTGTTAGTGTTGAGTTCTGAGGCTGTTGCAGCATTGCCGTCACAATGAGGGATGCTGGTGTCGAATGCTGAAACATCTGTTGTGACAAAGAATGTTCTTGGTTCGACCGGTGCCGAGTTTCTGTAAGAATTATATAATGTCGTGACAGAAGATGGGGGTTCCTTGTACAATGGGTTTCAAGATGCCCTCAACTTAGTGGAAAGGTTATTACACACTGTCCCATTTTCTGATAGGATGAGATGTCCAGCTGTGTTGGTTTTGTGTATTTTCGGAAGGTAGGAGAACTCTCCTATGAAGATGAGAGGACATAGAATACTATGAAGGTCTGGATCAAAGATCTTGATCAGTCCATTGAGTTGATGGGTGTGTTCTTTGGTCAGATTGGCAGGTCATTAGCTGTAGTGTTCCTGGTCGTTTAGTTGTCATTACACTTCTTTGAGGTAGGCCGTTCTCTTCTGTATGATGATGGCTCCTCCTTTGTCTGCTGGTTTGATTACAATGTTGCAATTGGTCTTGATGGTGTTGTGTGTGCTTGGGAGACCTTTTGTGTTACCTTGTGAGTGCAGCTGATGAACCTGGCATTAATACATCTCCTGACGGTTTGAGCATTCATGTCGAGCCTAGGGCCACGGCCTTCTGGAGAGCTCCAAGTTAGAACATAGAACATAGAACAATACAGCACAGAACAGGCCTTTCGGCCCACGATGTTGTGCCGAACATTTGTCCTAGCTTAAGCACCCATCCATGTACCTATCCAATTGCTGCTTAAAGGTCGCCAATGATTCTGACTCTGCCACTCCCACAGGCAGCGCATTCCATGCCCCCACCACTCTCTGGGTAAAGAACCCACCCCTGACATCTCCCCTATACCTTCCACCCTTCACCGTAAATTTATGTCCCCTTGTAACACTCGGTTGTGCCCGGGGAAAAAGTTTCTGACTGTCTACTCTATCTATTCCCCTGATCATCTTATAAACCTCTATCAAGTCACCCCTCATCCTTCGCCGTTCCAACGAGAAAAAGTCTAGCACTCTCAACCTATCCTCGTACGACCTATTCTCCATTCCAGGCAACATCCTGGTAAATCTTATTAATTCAGCAGCTCTTACTTTGAGAGCAAGCAAGTAATCATGACACCGAGTGCTCATTAACAGGCTGACATGATGCTGGAAGAATACAAAATGATGGCAGTGACATTGGAATACAAAACTGGTCCAACAACTAGCAATTTTGTGCAGGAGAGCTACAGTGCTTCGAAGCCACCCCATGATTGAATCGCTGGAAACATTACAGACAATGATGTCCTTCAAACTATGGTACAGTGGCTTTACTACTGAACTGAAGCTATGCACTTGAAACTTCTTGTTTGTTTATGCACCCTGCGGTACTCCACTTGTAACTGGGCTCCAGGCTGAATATTTACCATCTACCACCACTCTCTGCCTTCGACCGGTTAGCCGGTTTTCTATCCAATTGGCCAAATTTCCCTCTATCCCCTGCCTCCTGACTTTCCGCATAAGCCTAACATTGGGGAACCTTATCAAATGCCTTACTAAATTCCATGTACACTACATCCACTGCTCTTCCCTCATCCACATGCTTGGTCACCTCCTCGATGAATTCAATAAGACTTGTAAGGCAAGACCTCCCCTTCACAAATCCGTGCTGGCTGTCCCTAATCGAGCAGTGTCTTTCCAGATACTCATAAATCCTATCCCTCCGTACCCTTTCCATTACTTTGCCTACCACCGAAGTAAGACTAACTGGCCTGTAATTCCCAGGGTTATCCCTATTCCCTTTTTTGTACAGGGGCACAACATTCGCCACTCTCCAGTCCCCTGCTACCACCCCCGTTGACAGTGAAGACGAAAAGATCATTGCCAACGGTTCTGCAATTTCCTCTCTTGCTTCCCACATAATCCTAGGATATATCCCGTCAGACCCGGGGGACTTGTCTATCCTCTAGTTGTTCAAAATGTCCAACACATCTTCCTTCCTAACAAGTATCTCTTCTAGCTAACCAGTCCGTTTCACACTCTCCTGTTTCTTCTTGACTGTTTCTTCTTTGGTTGCTGCACCACAGATCTCTGTTGACTGTTTCAGTTTTTTCATTGTGTCATTGGGCCTACTGTTGACATCTTGGGGTTTGTGGAAGAATTCCTGGAGGCTCATTCATCTGATGAATTCTTCTGTGTCTGCCACAAGACCAATGGTGGTGACATTTTGGTAGTGTGGCAGAAGTTGAGAAGTCAGCTGTGAACTTTGGTTGAAGGATGTGGTCAGACAAATTAAAAATGGACTTCCCCGTGATAGTACTGATTTCAACTGTGGTACAGGGAGGCTTGGTTATTGCTGATGGTGATGTCAAGTTTCTCCAGTTTCCTGTTCTTGGTTTGCATGTAGGTGATGTCGTTCCATTGTCATGCCTGCTTGGCAGTGTCTCCTAGCATGTTATTCCAGTCATTTGTTTTATCTCTAGATTTTTTTTGTAATTATCTCTCTGCCTTAATTATTCAGATTATAGGTCTTCCCTTCACTTGTTATTCAACTGCTGACACTTTATTTACACCGTCTGACACTCTTGATCATCTGCAGAGACCAATTATTCAACCTCGAGACTGTGGTGCTGGAAAAGCACAGCAGGTCAGGCAACATCTGAGGAGCAGGAGAATCGACGTTTTGGACATTAGCCCTTCTTCACTCCTGATGAAGGGCTTATGCCCAAAACGTCGATTCTCCTGCTCCTCGGATGCTGCCTGATCTGCTGTGCTTTTCCAGTACCACACTCTCAACTCTAATTTCAGCATTTGCAGTCCTCATTTTATCCTATTATTAAACCTGTCTACACTCCACACACACCATTCGTATGATCTTTTGATCTCTCTGATTATGAAGTCTGTGCATGTGTGCGCTCTCCACTTCATCTGATGAAAGGGCAGCATTCCAAGAGCTTGAGAGTTCAAATAAACCCTTTCATGTGACTTTTGACCATTTTGCCAGTAGCAGCAGCAGTGGGAGGAAGGACAGCAAGGACAAAGGGCATGCCAGGCAGGTAAATATAAAATTATATAAAGTTACCTCGTGAAATGGCAGAGCGCACACTGAGCAGGAGCAGACATGGGACTATATTTGGGTGGTTGCATTACCCGAAACGCTACTTGGGTAGTATCTCCTCCTCCTCTTCCTCTAACCAAAAAAAAAGGTTCTGTGTGCCTGATTGGTAAGGTAACTAGTTTATTTCATTCTTTATTTTTCAACAGTCTCTTTGGGAAATTAGAATAATGGGAATGGCGGTTACGGCAGTTGAATGTTCCTCCTGCAGAACGTCGAACGTAAGGGTCACCACTAGTGTCCCTGCTGACTGCCTCTGTGGGAAGTGCACCCAACTCCAGTTCCTCGAAAATTGCATTACAGAACTGGAGCTGGAGCTGGATGAACTTTGTATCATACAGGAGGTGGAGGGGTTTATTGAGAGGAGTCCCAGGGAGGTAGTCACACCTCAGGTCAGAGAAAAAGGCGGATGGGTTACTGTCAGGGGATGGAAAGGGAACTGGCAGGCAGTGCAGGTCTCCATTTTGCTAGTACAGTTCCCTTCAATAAGAAGTATACCATTTTGGATACTGTTGGGGGGGATGACTTACCAGGGGTAAGCCAAAGGGTACAGATCTCTGGCACAGAGTCTGCCCATGTTGCTCAGAAGGGAAGTGGGAGAGGAGTAGTGCATTAGTCATTGGGGATTCCATAGTTAGTGGGACAGATAGGAGGTTCTGTGGGAATGAGAGAGAGACTCATGGTGTGTTGCCTCCCAGGTGTCAGGGTCTGTGATGTCTCAGATTGTGTTTTCAGCATCCTTGAAGGGAAGGAGGAGCAGCCCCAAGTTGTGGTCCACATAGATACTAACGACATTGACAGGAAAAGGGATGGGGATTTAGGGCAGAAATTCAGGGAGCTAGGGTGGAAGCTTAGAGCTAGAACAAACAGAGTTGTTATCTCTGGTTTGTTGCCTGTGCCACGTGCCAGTGAAGTGAGGAATAGGGAGAGAGAGGAATTGAACATGTGGCGACAGGGATGATGCAGGAAGGAGGGTTTTGGATATCTGGATAATTGGGGCTCATTCTGGGGTAGGTGAGACCTCTACAAACAGGATGGTCATCACCTGAACCAGAAGGGTACCAATATCTTGGAGGTGGGGAGTTTCCTAATGCTACTCGGGAGGGTTTAAACTAATTCAGCAGGGGGTTGGGGCCTAAATTGTAGTTTCAATGTCCAGGAGGTTGAGAGTAGTGAGGTCAGAAATATGGTCTCGAGTTGACTGGCAAGCAGGAAGGTGGTTTGAAGTGTGTCTACTTCAATGCCAGGAGCACCCGGAATAAGGTGATAATGTTGCAGCATGAGTTAGTACCTGGGATTTCAATGTTGTGGCCATTTTGGAGACATGGACAGAGCAGGGACAGGAATGGTTGTTGCAGGTTCTGGGATTTAGATGTTTCAGTAAGAACAGAGAAGATGCTAAAAGAGGGGGAGGTGTGGCATTGTTAATCAAGGACTGTTTTACGGTAGCAAGGAGGACTCGTCAACTGAGGTCGTTTGGGCTGAGGTTCGAAACAGGAAAGGAGAGGTCACCCTGTTGGGAGTTTTCTGTAGGCCTCCAAATAGTTCCAGTGATGTAGAGGAAAGGATAGCAAAGATAGGGCAATACGGTGACTGAGTGGTTAGCACTGCTGTCTCACATCGCCAGGGACCCGGGTTTGATTCCCGCCTCGAACAACTGTCTGTGTGGAGTTTGTACATTCTCCTCGTGTCTGCGTGGGTTTCCTCCCACAATCCAGAGATGTGCTGGTCAGGTGAATTGGGCATGCTAAATTGCCCATAGCATTCCATTAGTTAGGGGTAATTGTAGGGGAATGGGTCTGGGTGGGTTACTCTTCGGGGGGTCTGTGTGGACTTGTTGGGTCAAAAGGCCCGTTTCCATACTGTAGGGAATCTAATCTAATCTATAATTCCGGATAAGCAGAGAGTAACAAGGTAGTTGTTTTGGGGCTCTAACTTTCCAAATATTGACTGGAAATACTACAGTTCGAGTACTTTAGATGGATCCGTTTTTGTCTACTGTGTGCAAGGTGGTTTCCTGACACAGTATGTAGACAGACAATCAAGGGACAAGGCCACATTGGCTTTGGTACTGGGTAATGAACCTGGCCAGGTATTAGATTTGGAGGAAGGGGAGCACTTTGGTGATAGTGACCACAATTTGGTTATGTTTACTTTAGTGATGGAAAGGGGTAGGTATATACTGCAGGACAAGAGTTATAGTTGGGGGAAAGGCAGTTATGATGTGATTAGGCAAGATTTAGGATGCATAGGATGGGGAAGGAAACTGCAGGGGATGGGCACAATTGAAATGTGGAGCTGATTCAAGGAACAGCTACTGCATGTCCTTAATAAATGTGTGCCTGTCAGGCAGGGAGAAAGTGGTCAAGTGAGGGAGCTGTGACTTACTGAAGTTTAATCTCTTGTCAAGAGGAAGCAGAAGGCAAATGTTACGATGAGTCATGAAGGCTCAGTTAGGGCTTTTGAGAGTTACAAGTTAGCCAGGAAACACCTAAAGAGAGAGCTGAGAAGGGCCAGGAGGGGACATGAGAAATCATTGGCAGGTAGGATCAAGGAAAACCCTAAGGCTTTCTATAGGTATATCAGGAATAAAAGAATGACTAGAGAATGATTAGGGCCAAAGTCAACGAGGTAAAAACAATGACTGCAGATGCTGGAAACCAGATTCTGGATTAGTGGTGCTGGAAGAGCACAGCAGTTCAGGCAGCTCCTTGGATGCTGCTTGAACTGCTGTGCTCTTCCAGCACCACTAATCCAGAAAATGATTATGGCCAATCAAGGACAGTAGTGGAAAGTTGTGCTATGAGTCTGAGTAGATAGGGGAAGCACTAAATGGTTTTGTTTTTGTCAGTATTCACACTGGAAAAAGACAATGTTATCAAGGAGAATACTGAGATACAGGCTCTTAGACTAGACGGGATTGATGTTTGCAAAGAGGAGTTGTTAGCAATTCTGGAAAGTGTGGAAATAGATAAGATGCCTGGGCCAGATGGGATTTATTCTAGGATTCTCTGGGAAGCCTAGGAGGAGATTGCAGAGCCTTTGGCTTTGATCTTTATGTTGTCATTGTCATCAGGAATAGTGCCAGAAGACTGGGGGATAGTAAATGTTGTCCCCTTGTTCAAGAAGGGGAGTAGACAATCCTGCTAATTGTAGACCAGTGAGCCTTACTTTGGTTGTGGCTAAAGTGTTGGAAAAGGTTATAAGAGATAGGATTTAAAATTATCTAGAGAGAAACAAGTTGATTAGGGATAGTCAACATGGTTTTGTGAAGGGTAGGTCATGCCTCACAAACCTTATTGAGTTCTTTGAGATGATCTCTAAACAGGTGGATGAGGGTAAAGCCATTGATGTGGTGTATATGAATTTCAGTAAGGCCTTTGATAAATTTCCCCATGATAGGCTATTGCACAAAATACGGAGGCATGGGACTGAGGGTGGGGCAGGTGAGGTTGGGGCGTGGGTGGAGATAGTTTTGGACCGGGTTGGGGGGGTTTGGGGGGGGGGGCAGTGTTGGACGGGAGCTGGGCGGGTGCTTGCGCATGTTGGTCTCCTGAACGCGGAGCAGATTTTAAAAACTCTGAGCCCCAGAGGAAAGGCAGTTAATTGATTAACCAAATAATCGATTATGCAAACGAAATACTGCCTGCCCATCTCGTTCAGATAATCAAGGTTCCTCTGTATATAGATTCCTGAAAGTTGTCACCCAGTTAAGAAGGCGTACAGTGGGTTCGCTTGTATTAGTTGAGCGATCGAGTTTCAGAGCCATGAGGTCTTGCTGCAGCTGTATAAATTTCTGGTGCGGCCGCACTTGGAATATTGCGTACAGTTCTAGTCACTGCATTATAGGAAGGGTGTGAAAGCTTTGGAAATGGTTCAGAGGAGATTTACTAGGATGTTGCATGGTATTGAGGGAAGATGTTATTAGGAGAGACTGAGGGACTTGAGGCTGTTTTCATTAGAAAGAAAAAGTTTGAGAGGTGATTTAATTGAGACATACAAGATAATCAAAGTGTTAGATAGGGTGGACAGTGAGAGCCTTTTTCCTCAGATGGTGATGATGAGCACAAGGGGACATAGCTTTAACTCGAGGGGTGATAAATTTAAGAGAGCTGTCAGAGGTAGTTTCTTTACTCAGAGTAGTAGGGGTGTGAACGTCACTGCCAGCAACCAGAGTCAACTCGCCAACTTTAAGGGCATTGAAATGCTCTTTGGATAAACATATGGTTGAAAATGGAATAGTGTTGGAAAGATGGACTTCAGATTGGTTCTACAGCTTGGCGCAACATCGAGGGCCGAATGGCCTGCACTGCGCTGTTATGTTCTATGTTCTTCCAACATGAGGAAGATTCTAAAGAACATTTTTGAACTGCCTCCTACCTGTCAGGGAAGATGTACTTCCAGAAACGCATTGCAGTTTGTGGGCCATTCAGGGGAATCAGTGTCTTTGTCACTTGACAAATTCAAAACAAATGTGTGGCATAATGCAAAGAGTTCGACCTTGTTTTTATTAGTCTGTCAAAGACATTTAACTCCATCAAACACTAATCCATTTGTAAAGTCCTACAGAGATTTGGATATTCAGTGAAATTTGTTACTATCCTGCAACTCTTGTATGATGGATTGATGACCTTTGCAGTGGATTTCAGTCATAGTCCTTTCATATCCAGATTGTCATCAAGCAAAGTGACTCAAACATTGTGCCAACTCCTCACTGTCTATTTCAGCCTGATTTGGGAATTCATTTGTGATAAACAAGGGGATCACTTCTTTTTTGCCATTTCTATAAATGATTTGGATGTGAATATGAGAGGAATGGTTAGTAAGTTTGCTGATGACACCAAAATGGGTGGTGTAGTAGACAGTGAAGAAGGCTATCACAGAGTACCACAGGACTTTGATCAGATGGACCAAGGAATGGCGATGGAGTTTAATCTAGATAAATGTGAGGTGTAGTATTTCAGTAAGGCAAGCCAGTACAGGACCTATGCAATTAATAGTCGGGCCCTTGGAAGTGTTGCTGAGCAAAGAGATCTAAGGATATAGGTTCGTAGTTCCTTGAAGATGGAGTCACAGTTAGGCAGGGTAGTGAAGAAGGCGTTTGGTACATGTGCCTTTATTGAGTAAATGCATTGAGTATAGGAGTTGGAAGGTCATGTTGTGGCTGTATAGGACATTAGTTAAGTCACTTTTGGAACCTAGTGTTCAATTCTTCCATAGGAAAGATGTTGTCAAACTTGAAAGGGTGCAGAGAGTATTTACGGAAAATATTTGTCAGATTTGGAGTGTTTGAGCTATAGGGAGAGGCTTTAATAGTCTGGGCTATTTTCCTTGGAGTGTCGGAGATTGAGGGATGACCTGATAAAGGTTTATAAAATCACTAAGGGCATGGATAGGGTGAATAGCCAAGGTTCTTTCCCAGGTTGGGGAGTCCAGAGGTCAGAGATTTAAGGTGAGAGGGGAAAGATATAAAAAGGACCTAAGGGGCAACACTTTTACACAGAGGGTGGTGTGTGTATGGAATGCGCTGCCAGATGAGGTGATGGAGACTGGTACAATTACAACATTCAAAGGCATTTGGATGAGATCATGATTAGGGATGATTTAAAGGGATATGGAGCAAATAGACAATTGGTGCAGGAGTAGGCCATTCTGCCCTTTGAGCCAGCACCACCATTCATTATGATCATGGCTGATCATCCTCAATCAGTATCCTGTTCCTGCCTTATCCCCATAACCCTTGATTCCACTATCCTTAAGAGCTCTATCCAACTCTTTCTTGAAAGTATCCAGAGACTTGGCCTCCACAGCCTTCTGGGGCAGAGCATTCCATACACTCACCACTCTCTGGATGGGAAGTTTCTCCTCAATTCTGTTCTAAGTGGCCTACCCCTTATTTTTAAACTGTGTTCTTGGGATTCAGGACTCACCCATCAGCGGAAAGTGCTGGCAAATGGGACTAGATTAATTTAGGATATCTGGTCAGTGTAGATGTGTTGGACTGAAGGATCTGTTTCTGTGCTGTACACAGTGTGGCTCATGCAGCAAGTATCATTCTGACCACTTGCAACCTCTTAAACTCCACATGAAAAATAGTTTGTCTCTCACTCGATAACAATGAGACCAATATCTTTCATTGGTTCTCCCCAAGTTAACAATCTAAATCTTAGTTTTGTTTTTAATAGAACACTTTTCATAGAGAGAAAACCAAAAAAAAATATATAATGATCATCCTTCACTTAATCATTTTATGGAGTCTTGTGGTGCAGTGGTAGTATTCCTCCATCTGAGCCAGAAGGTCTGTGCTCAAATCCCAATTGCTGCAGGGGTATGTAATAACATCTCTGAACAAGTTGATTGGAAAATGTCTACACCTCTGCTGAGCTAGAAGTTCATAGTGATGAAGGTTGTGAACCCCGAAAAGTAAAATGTTCTGTTTCACTGGCTTATCCTAGTGCTCAGAGGCAGTGGGAATTCAAGGGTTAACGGTCCCCTATTGGAATGATTCTCTATGTATTCGACTGTAGGCCTGTCCAGTGGCAGGCAGAGACCAGAGCTCACAGCAGGGGTCTGGCTGCCCCGAACCACCAAATCCGTCTGGAGCCATACGTCTGTATTTCGCTCCCAGCCTTGAACGAAGATGCTCGCTTTTTGAATATGACTGTCATCCCTAATCAGACATCCCATTAATCATCTCCTGTTTCCATTCATATACTTGTTTGTTAGTTAATAGGAGTATGTGAGGACTAACCACACTACTGATACTAAAACCTATTATTGACCCCTTTATGAATTAGCATAAAATTGAGAATATTGCAGTCACAAGTTTCTGTGAAAGGTTTAATATTATCACAGGAAGGCAGCGATCTCCAGCTATTGTGAGAGTGAAAAACACATATTGTTAATGAGATTTCGCCCAGTGATGTCAGAATCCTTTGTATCAATTATACTCGAGCAAGATATAAAAAAATGCTATTTACTTGTAAAATTCAGAGATTCATTGGGGAGTGCCTCCACAAGAAGACTGCCAGACTCCTTTGGTGGCACTCTCGATCTCTCCCACGGTTTTCAAAAATAAAGTGTCCAGGATCTGAAGCTGGTGTCGTCCAAAATTTACTGTAACGATAGTACTTACAAACATACAGCAGGGTGTAATTCTGAGAGTTGTAGTTTGAAAAAAATAAAATAATGACTGGGTATGGGTTTCGTGCATGGTATTAAAGGGAAAGATTCATCTTCATAGATAATCCTGAAAAATTAGTTTTGTTTCCTGTCAACATCTGTGGAATGCTTTCTCATAATAAAGAAAGGTTGCATTCCATAAATATAAAGTTGAATATCCTGGAAAAAGCTGAAAATGTGTTGCTGGAAAAGCGCAGCAGGTCAGGCAGCATCCAAGGAACAGGAGAACCGACCTTTCGGGCATGAGCCCTTCTTCAGGAAGAAACGTCGATTCTCCTGCTCCTTGGATGCTGCCTGACCTGCTGCACTTTTCCAGCAACACATTTTCAGCTCTGATCTCCAGCATCTGTAGTCCTCACTTTCTCCTATTCTGGAAAAAGGACTTGCTGCCAAAGCTTTTTGCCTTACACTCATCAGGACAGATGCAAGAATACCAAATTTCCAGGGGAATAACAGTTTATACTGCATGAGGACACAAATGCTTTAGGTTGGCTAGTGGACCCTGGTTCAGATATTGCCATGAAGAATGAACCACGAACAGTCAGCCCCTGAGGTTAAATAATAATAAAAGACAAGTCAGCTCTGATTGAAACATATCGTTCCACATCAGGTGAAATTCTGTAACCGAACCGCACTTTCTGAACAATCCCAAATTTGCTAAGAATTACACTATGATCATGTTTAAGGTTATCAGTTGCGCTTGCAATATATGTTACATATGCTAGAATCTGAATGCATTCAGCATGCTATCCTCCACAAATACAAGAGCATGCACAAGGATTGCACTTTTATCAACTCATTTAAAGCTTGGGTGATAATTATTCTCTGGTGCACTGCCCATGCCAGTGCTCCTACAAATCAAAGTTCACAAGCCCCTTTTTATGTTGACAACAATAATTGTTCCCTGATGCATTCTCGATGGCAACTTCCAGAAGCAGACCAACCATTAGTTCTGGGGCAGAAGTTTGTCTGATCATTTATTAAGTGCTCCTATTCCCACACCTTATATGTTCAAAAGCAACTTCCAATTTATGCCATCTGATTGTGGTTTACAATTAGTTCCAAATTATGGACTATTTGTGCTTGGAATCTGGGTGCATTAGGACCTGTGTTAAGACAGTCTCACATGAAAGCTTTAATAACTATCAGAAGAAGATGTTTTAACCCTGTCTGTGTGGTCTGAATTTGTGTTAACATATTAGAAGGCACTCCAAAGAGACTCTAATCTATTGATGTTTGGCTCTAGACAAGAAGACAGGTGTTTCCACTTGCACATCTTTGCATGTTAATGTACTGTAATTCCAACATTTAATGTGAGAAGTAAACACAGCAAATCTGAGTTCTTAAACATCCATCAAGAACAACTACAATGACAATAAACTGAAATAGGATTTTACATCTGAAAGTAGGCAATAAATTAATTTCAGATTAACCTTGGTGCATGCTGTAATTAATATTCACACCATTAATCTCACTGTTAGATTTAATAAAGCTGAACTAGAACATGATACAATTATGTGGACAAAATTATATAAAGCATTATACATGCAGCTCACTAATACCAGCCAAAGAAAGCAAGCCATTAATATTCATTGGTAATAAGGCAATGAACTATGAAGAATCTCATTGAGAATCATTCTGCATGCCTGTGTAATAATATTTTTAAAAGATAAACATTAAAAACACTGAGGGGGTTTACTGTTGATCTACAAGCATTGTGTCACTTGCATCACAGAGAGATTTATTACTTGGGTTAACTTAAGCTGCCGAGTTAGATAGAATACACTTGATTATCATATTAAGGGCTATTATTGAGTCATGATATTTAGTACCAACTGTAACATAAGAAACAAACCATGAAGACGAGCAGTTATGCCCAGCATTGCACAGGTGAATATAAGTCTAAATCAATCAGAATATAAAAAGGAAAGATTCTAAAATAAAATTACCTTTTTTGTGAGCTGTTGAAATGTGTCTAAAGTTCCAAAATTTAAAGGCATATGCTATCCTGTATAACTCCATAACTGTATATTTGTGTAAAGCAAAAAAATAGCATTTGTTACACCTATAAAAGCCATGAGGGGGTATATTCAGATGATGAGAATAATTCAAACTGCTGAATCCAACAAGGTTAGGCTTCAACTGAACCTAACATGGTTGCAGTATGCTGACAGTATAGGTATTTGCCTCTTTTTCAAGGGACTGCTTATGTGAATCTCATGGAAGTGAAAGAAAGTTTTGGAACACTAGTGAAATTAAGGGATATGTGAATAGGATAAAAGAGTGGAATTGCTATAGTAGTCTAGTTATGTTCTTTCTGAATTACAGAGCAGACTGCAAGAGCTAAATGGTCAACACTTGATTTAGTTTCACATGTTTTAAATGATATGTTAGGAACTGAACAAAGAATGGCAGCTGGCACAAAGGAAAGATTGAGGTTGAGAGTATGATATTAATTGCAGTTATTTCTAAGTAATTGTTAAAAGTTGTTATGAAATCATAGAAGATAGTGACACAGAGAGGAGAACATTTGACCTATTTAAATGCATTTTAAAAACTTTTCAACATGAAGAAGGTTTCTGCTTCCACTTACGATTCAGCCAGAGTGTGCCAGCTCCTGCCACCCTCCTTTGTTGAAAATAATTTTCAACTCCACTCAGCTTCTTCTGCCAATTACTTTAAATCTATGTGCTTGCTTATTTTTGGCGAATTTTATGATGGAAATTAGAGCTTTGGCCAAATCGTTTGATCCAGCACAGGAGGAGACCATTAGGCCCATTGGGCCTGTACTAGGACTTTGAAGGAACTCTCCAGTTAAACCCATTTCCCTGACTTTTACAAAGCTCAACAGTTTTTCTCACTGGATGGATTTTGTACCCGTGGACATGTACAACTTGTTGGGCTTGGATGATCTGAACCTGCTGTCCCTCTAATTATGAGTGTATGAGCTCTGACTGAGCAATGCCATAGCATAGCAAATTTTAAGAAACTGTATTTTGGTACTTATTTCAGGGGTTTGAGGTAGTCGGGTATGACACCCCATTTTAGCATTAGTGGCTGAACATTGCCTGAACACAATTGGCATGAAAAAGAAAGTCCATTCTCGTATCACTTGATTGTGACGTTGGATCTGTTTCCCAGATTCAGATAACAAATTCTTATGTAAGGAATGGGTTGATCAGACTGACTTGGCATCTGATTTTTTTCATGTATTGTAGTGATATTAGCTCTTAGCCTTTGTTAAGTAGAGAAATGTGATTTGATTTTATAGTTAGTGACCATTGAACATTTGAACTGAATCTGACCTGACACTCTGGCTTTCAGTGTGAAGTAGTCCATACTTAATAAGTGAATTTAATTAAAGGTATGTAGTTGCATGCTGGCTCCTAAATTTCTGTGAGCTGTAATTGTTGACAGTGGGTGCAAGGACAAAAGTTAATTTTCCAAAGAGAAACTTCTATGCAAATGTGATCTTTTAATTAAAGTTTCTGTAGAATAGGGTAATTAGCTGGTGTTATATGGTATAGAATCATAGACGTACTTATAATTAAAGGTTTCACTGTGGAATAGCAATTATGCGTAACAAGAGCAACATTATTGATAAGATAATGAGATCAGGAGTTACAATGACCTTACTTGGAGAGGAAAAAAGCTCCCAATGTAAGAAAGCATATTTATTAACTGAAGTTCATTGATAATACCAATTAGATTCTTATTATATTGAATTGTATTTTAAACTTTGATATAATAATGTAAATGCAGAAACATGCAAATTGCCATGCAGTCAGAATGAGAGAAATGTAGAAAAACATGGTAGCTTGTAATTAATATTTTGATCTGCAGGGATTTGAATAAGTGAAAATATTCCCATCTCCAGAAAGCAACTCAGTTATGATTTAACAGTGGCCCTTCATTGAAGAAGATATACTTAAGTGTGAGAGGTAATTTCGGTTTAAACTTTAAGATGTGCCTGGACCACAGACTGATCTATAATAAAAGACAAAACCTTCGTTTCTTTTCTAACAACCATTTTATATACTCAAAAGTAGAGTAGTTTAAATTGTGCAGAATGCTGACAATTTGTGAGCGATAGTAAAAACAAGCAGGCTCTTGATTAATGAAGCCATTCACACAGCAGAGAAGGATGAGTCCTTGGCTGATAAGACTCCAGGATGGGAGGAGGACTTGAGACATCTGTTTCAGATTAAAGCCTTTGACTGATAAGACTACAGGGTGAGAAAAACAACAAACTTTGGAGACTCTGGAGCCTTTTGTTGCAGACTTTGTGATAAAAATAATGATGTTTTTAAGAATGTGAACCTCATGGCTTGTTGGAGCCAAGGAGAGGAGGGACTTGTCCTATATATAATGGAGACTTTGTAAGCCTCAGCGCGCCTTTTCTTTAAGGGTGCCCGACTCTGCAGACTTGACTTGTTAATAAAACTTTGTTTTCCTGAATTTGTCTAGAGCGATTATTGAGAAGCGATTTTCGTTTCTAACATTAAGTGTTGCTGAAAAAGACACATTTTATCAAATGTTTTTATCTTACCAGTATATGTTGATTTATTTAATTGATGCATACTGATTATATCAATATCAAGAGTACCAATTAAAGGGAAAAACCAACATTTATATTTCGTGTCCAAGATGGAGGACGGGAAAAATTTCTGGCTGTAAGAGCTGCTCCTTTTTTTTGAGGTATTGGAAATGATTTCCTCGAATTCCAGGAGCAGCAATTACTGTTTTATATGCTGTTGCATTGTTTTGGAACTTTGGAAAATAAAGTCAAAACAACAGCAGATTAAAAGGGAGAAGGGCAGACAAAGGAAGCACATGGTGAGGACAGTGCAGGAGAGAGAGAGAGAGAGTTCAAAATTGCTGTTTGAATTCGTGTATCGCTGGACATCGGAGTGCATCTGGGAAAATTAACAAACAGTGAAATTCACAACTAATCTTGGAGGAACTGTTGGGCGAAGTTCACAGCATAGAATCTGATAAGTTAATTGTTGTTTTAAGTCT